>NC_143508.1:7547045-7698560 GCF_051622355.1 Phaseolus vulgaris
CTTTTCTTGAATTTTTTTTCTAATTTTTTTAATGTATTTTTTGTATTTTAAAATTGCTTTTTCTAAAATGATATTTTGGTTTTCCAATTCTATTTTGGAATTTCATACAAAAATCTATTTGAGATTTTCTTTTCTAAAATGTATTTTTTAATTCCAAATTTTCAATTGCGAAATGAAGGATAATTTTAAAATTTTGAAAGTTGATTGGGTGTAGGTAAAAATTCATCGGGTGCAAAAAGTCTCTGGGTCGACCAAAGGAGTGCAAGCAAAGAAGAGTGTTTCTTCCTACATCTCCATATGTTTTTCTAACACTCCATATAAAATATGAAAAAACTTTTTTATCCTCCTTGTATCCCCTTCATATTTCAAATTACATAATCCATAATGGTATTCCAAATTATATAATCTAGAAGTCTGAATTTGATAGTAGCTTATGAATTATGTAATATGGACACGCATTTAAAAAAAGACTTACAAATTACATAATCCAAAAGTTAGAAAAAACTTTCGGATCATATAATCCAAAAGCTAATCATGCATATGGAAAAAGACTTTCAGAATAAGTAATCTGGAAGCTAATTACAAATATGAAAAATGACTTTCAGTAATCTAGAAATATAACAAAGGGACATTTTTTAAAATAAAAAAAAATTATAGAGATAAGAGAATAACCTTTCAAGCCCAAACCATAGAATTCCGGTCAAAGAGTAGAAAAAGCAAGGTCAAAGTGAGCCAAATATAGTGTGAAACATGAAAAGTATGGAGATGATCTTGTCCCTTGATCTAAATCTAGAAGTTTTTAAACATTGAATTGTCCCTCCTATTTTCTTTGTAGAGTTTGACAAGAAAATGACAGGTTCTGAATTACATTTCAGTGTAATTAGTATTTAAATTTGAGGATTACTTATCCTAGTTCTTGTAAAATAATTTTAAAGATATTGACTCAAAGATTCATTTGGGGTGCATTGTGTGTGAAAATAACAATTCAGATAATCTTATTTTGATTCTTATGAAATAAGTGATAAATCAAAGTAAGAGTTTATCTTTGAGAATCATAGAGTCATCTTCTATTTCAACAAATAATTTCTCCTTTCTTTCTCAAGTCTTCTCATTGGAATAGTTTAGCCTAAGATAATCATAAAAAAAATTCATGTTATACCATATGTTTCATGTTTTATCATCACTTGAGCCTACATCCTTAGGACCATGTATATACATAAACATACCAACAAAGATTAAGAAAAAGAGGACCATATCATTGATTTGAATCCTGAATGGATGAAACTGGTTAAAATACGAATTTCTTTCACTGTACAAAACTTAGTTTCATTTATTTTATGACACTTGCCCTCTTTGGATAAGTCCCAGAAAAAAGATATGGTATCAAATATTAAGGTTTATTTCCAGTACTTCATCTCAGAAGACTTGGTATCAAATATAATTGTAGAATAAATATTTCTACGACCAAAAACATTTAATTTAATGTGTATGTCATCCGGTTCTTCTTTAGTTCTTTTGCACATAAAGAAAACCAGAAACTTGTATCATCCTATGTTTTTCTGTACAAGAAACAAAGAATATATTTTGAGTGCTTATCTAACACCACCTATGTGCTCTTCCTTTCAAAACAAAGTGAAAAAATCTGTAGACCAAGATACTCTCCACAACAGATTAATTGCAGAATCTCTCATGATATCTCATTGAGCCATGCACAGTCAACAGAGCTGTAGCACTAGTGCACACAACATAAACTCCTCAGACTTCTGCCATCTGCATCTCTGAACATGCCAGGTGCGATGTTTTCAAGGGGCTTTGCCAGTTGTGATGCAAAACGATTCAAACCTAGGCTCAGTTAAGTCTACTATTTCCTCTTCTGATACGTAAGAGCTATCAGATTTTGAAGACAAGAGGATCAAACTCTCCATATACTCAGCTGAAACTGGATCTGCTTCTTTACTTTTGTCCTCAACAGAAAGACTATGATCAATATATATTGGCAGTGAACTATGCGTTGGAAATTTACCGGGTGTGGCTTGCCTTTTCTTTTCTGCATCCTGCAGTTCCTTTATAAGTCCATCAAGAAAAAAGATCAGTCTATGGTTTTTTTTTTTTTCTGTTTACATGCTACGTCAGAATGGTGTATGATGATACCAGCAAATGTAACAACCAGATAAGCAAAGTATACATCAAAACTTTGAAAAATAAGAAACCTGAAACTAGAAAGATTACAATTAGAAATCAAAACAGGATAGTGAATGTGCTTACCTGAAAGAGGCTGCCTGGAATGTTTCTTCTCCTCCTAGATTTTCCCGGGGAAATACTTAGAAGAATCTGAACAACCTCACTCATGGTTGGTCGAGTGTCAGGATCCAGCAGCAAACACTCCTTTGCTAAGTATGCCATCACCTGCACCTCTTCTACTGTATAATTTCCTTTTAATTGTGGATCAACCAGCTCCGTTATTACTCGCCTACTATCCTGTAAGCGAGGAGTAGCCTAAAACAGAAGTTAAGCAACCTATATCAATGCTGACTGTCCATAATCTTTTGTAGTTGAATGCACTAAGCTATGCAACTAGTTTATATTGAAGCTGGTCATTATCAAGAACACAACCATCCTAGTTCAGATTGTAAATGGAAAATGAGATATACTATGAGGATGCAAAAGACATGACGAATCAATGATTGGAATAATACAAAAAACAAAAGAAGTTCAAGCTATTATAAGTCAAAGATCCTCATGAAATAGTTATGAGCATCGAGTTAGCACATTGAAGATCTTCCTAATATGAACAAATGTAGATCAAGGTTATGGTTATTAGTTACGAAGATAATTTAAAATACCCATATAACAAGGCTTTCCTCTTTGCCAGTAGATTTATGGATGGGCTGCCGACCACTGATAAGCTCAAGAAGAACCACACCAAAACTAAAGACATCTGACTCAAGAGAAGCTCTACCAACAATGGCATACTCAGGTGCAAAATAGCCAAATGTACCCTGCATTCTTGCTGGAGAATTAGAACAGCTAGGGAGGTCATCAGATCTCAGGTTTTTGGCCATGCCAAGATCAGTTATCTGCAAGTTGAATATTTGAAAAGATTATGGAAGTATACCTTTTGATTTGAGCGACAACTACCAGCTATGAATCATTAACTCTACTTTCTAAAGATAGTAGATTCATAAAAGAAATGTGTTACAGGATTCTAGTTCAAAACCACCATTTTTTATTTGCTTTCAGTATCTTACTGGCTCTGTATCATAAGCAAATTCAGGTAAATTATTTCATCTTATTCCCAATTTACTACTTCCGTGCATCCAGAACAAACAGGATTCATACTTTTGCTTGCCAATTTTCATCCAGAAGAATGTTAGTTGATTTGACATCTCTATGAAGAATTCTTGGAGCAGCTGCTTCATGGAGATACTCCAAGCCCCTTGCAGAACCTAACGCAATCATTACACGAGTAGCCCAATCTATATGTTTTCCAGAAACTCCGTCTAAACAGTCCCTCAAATTTCCATTAGCCATGTAGTCAAATACAAGTAACCTCTGAACATGTTTTCCTTTTAACTCTGAACAGTATCCCAGCAAAGGCACCAAATGACAATGATGAAGTCTAGATAATAGTTCAATCTGCTAAACAAAAACGATTAATAATAATTACTATGAATGCTGTACAGCAATAACTTCTAATGGGACATTATAACATCAAATGCGCAGCCAAAGAATACTGATATTGCAACATTAGGAACAACCTCATTGAAAAATGAAGAGTCTGCTTCTGGCCCTCCTTGATCTTTTAGTCTTTTAACCGCCACATCGCTACCATCTTTCAGCCGACCATGGTATACATAACTGCTTCCACCTAATCCAATTAGGTTGGAAGATGAAAAGTTTTCAGTGGCATTTTCCAGTTCAGCTAAGGAAAATGGAAAAATATTTCCATGATACGTTTCTTTTGGGCTCCCAAATAAGAAAGAGGCTTTCTGAAAGCATCCTACACAAGAGGAAAATGCAAATTAATAGAAAAGCCCTGGAATGGCATATACATTCATAAAAATTGAAAAGGGATACACATTTGTAGCATGAAATTAAAACCAACTCACCTGTAATATGACAAATTGGAGAATTTATTGCAAATTTTGTTTCAGGCACTGAAGAAGCCCCTGACCTATGACTAATTAAGTTGGTGGTACTACCACTACTTGTTTCCTTATATGTTGAGAATACGGGTGATTGAATAGTACATCTGTCCCTTCTGTATACATGGCATAAGAGTGAGACAAGAAACGCCATGGTTGTACATATAACACATATTAATAGGATAACTACAACAATCTTGATGGAAACATGTTTCTTAGAACCTCCCAGATTGCTGACAGTTCCTGAAGAATACATAAAAAAATCATATATTCAGTTTCTGAGTAGCTTGATCTAGGAACAAGACAGCAATTTTGTATGAAACAGTATAAACTTTTTCCAATATCAATAAGACAAAAATACGATGAAAAGAGAAGAAACAAAAAATCTTCTAAGTAAGAAGTGATCTGTTGTAAGAAATCATATATTCAGTTTTTGAGTTGCTTGATAAAGGAATAACTCAGCAATTTTGTATGAAATGGTATAATCTTTTTCCAGTATCATCAATTGGACAAGAATATGATGAAAAGTAGGTCAAAATATTGAGAAACAAAACCAATCTTCAAGTAAGAAGTAATCTGTTGTAGAAAAATTGTATTATCCCCAAAAAAGAGCAAGTGTAACTTAAGATGAAAATTCAGGGCTAGAGGAGGAGATAAGGGAAAGTACCCCAGGTGCAGTTGCAAGCGTTAAAGCAATTAGGGCTATGACCATCTGCTGCCACTTGAGGAAACCCATTGGAAGCACATATGCATGTCCATATGGATGCACTCTCGTCAGCATCTACATGGAAGGCAAAGCAGTCACTATATAATACTGAAGCTGTGATCACGGTATCCACATTTCAACCGAAATGGAAAAATACATGCATTACTAGCACGCATATTGGTTATCAATCACTATTAGCCTCTTTAGCATCTTACTTCCAAAAAGTTCTTTATGCTTGTGTCAACATTTAACATGAATTCTACAATTAAACATTTGGAGGATTAAAGTTAACCTACACCTACTAATATCCAATGACTTTTTGCCTCTCTATAGGGTGTTCTGCAATCAACAAATATAATTTGAAATTTATAATAAAATCAACTTGTCTAAATCTAGATTAATTCAATTTACCAGGAAATGTTTTCAAAAATGCATCTACTAATCATGCCCAAAGTCAAAGACCAAGCTAATGATCAAGTGTTAGAATAAAACAAGTGAAAAGAAGGGTAAAAACTGATAGGACACAGTAATAAAGGAAAACAAAGCAAGGTAATCAGAGTGGTTTTAGAATTAGCTTGAGTTGGCTAAGAGTAGTTCCTTAAAGAATTGCTTAGGTGGTTAGCTTAGAAGGGAGTAGAAAAAGATTCATTCTGAATTTTGATTGTATTGGAAAACTGAGCACTAGCTCTGTTATGAAAGAGAATTCTCGAATTTCTTTGCTAAAATTTAATCAAAGTTTGCAGATCATCTTTCTTTCTTTTCTCAGCTGTCTTGCTTGTAGGTTCCTAAAAAAACACACTAGGAGGCTCAGTCTTCATTCCAAAGAAATATTAACAGCATACCTGAGTGGCAATCACATGACTTAGAACAATTAGCCAGAGAGAAGCTATGATTCCCTCCAAAAGAACATCTACATCTCCACTTGTTTAGGTTAGAGGCAGCAGAAGCTTCATCTGTAACGAACAATAGTAGGCAAAAAAAATATGTTTAGCCCATTTGGATTTTATTTATCACTAAGATGAAACATGTAAAATATGGAACAGAAAAATTCAAAAACTCCATATTAAAGGAACATGAATGTGAAACTAATTATGAAGTATCAATTATCTCATGTTGCAGGAAGAAGTCCATGTAATGTCCCGTGTATGATATCAAATACAGCTATTTCCCTTTTTTCTTTATTTAAGCAGGAAGCACCTAAATATCAGTGTTCAAGGTATGCTATGCTACTGACAAAATTAGAAAGACAAATAAATATTTTTTATAATTTGTGAAATAACTAGCGCTATATTCAGAGCAAACTGAAATCAAATACTCCTCGAAGTGTCCACGGTATTCCCAGCATATAGCTGCTATATTCTTCATATTTTTTATTGAAGCAGCAAATCACCTAAATTTCTGAGATAAGCTACTAAAAACAATTGAGAGCCAATTACATAGAATTTTCTGAATTGCTATACTCACCACAAAATGAGCTCTGAATCCAAAGCAAGCTAATAACTAAAACAAGACCAATTTTGAGCTGTGGCTTCATTTATTCCAACCCATACACTGCAAGTAAAAGAAAGGAAACCAATTAGATTAGATGCCTACAATACAAATACTTGAGCGAGAATGCTCATGTTATAAAACAATTAAAGAGCCACAAATGTTCAATGATTTCCCAAGACAATAAATTCATATGCAGACCCCAAAAGAAATCATGAGTAGATGATGAGGAACACGTAGTTACATAATTTCGATACCATACAGCGAATCACAGAGAGATCAAGAGGTTTAACTAAATGACTACAAATTAATGTATTTGACGTATCTGCATTCAAGAACAACATCAAAGTCCATCTGAAAATTTTTAAGCACTATATAGATGGTCAAACTATCAAGATGTATGATAATATATATGAACAACTTTCAAAAGCATATATGAGGCACGCAAACATGAAACTGAAGCAACTAACAAAATTTAATTATGACTTATCCTCTGTATTGAAATAACTATGCCATTTTAGTGATCACAGTTGAAAAAGAGAAAAAAAGTAACATCAATTGGTAAACCAGTATTAAGAACAGGCTTAGTCTTCAAATATTCCGAGTCCAATCCGCATCTGTGGAAGCAAAATGGAAAAGTGATCCACCAGTTAAACTACTCCAAAAATTGCAAGCTTCACACAAATAAATCAAGAAAGCCAACAGCACCCCCATTTTTCAGTTTCTACCCTGTGCTACAGCAAGGAAATGGATGTCAATCATTTCATTCTTAGTAAGGGGATATAAAGTCTCGTTTCCTGACCTAATTTCACAGCCATGTATGCAATTAAGTTAACGAGGGTAGAAAGGAACAAATGCTGGCTTGGCCGACAAAACATCAGAGTCAAGGTTATTCACCCTCAGTACCATGTATTGAAACAACATAAAGCTGTGGTAGTGGGGAGGTTATTATCTATAAAACATTGTATTCAGAAGCATTGAAGGCGTGAACATTTAGTAGAGTAAATAGTAGATGAAGTGTTTGGAAGTCAACAAAAATGGTTGCAATAATTTTCAATTGCAGGAAGACAGATGGACCGACAGAATTGTTACATCTTAAACCACAAAAAAAAAAATAGTGCAGGTAGTGAACTGGTAGAAGCAGGGCTTGAGAACAGCCTCCAAATTCTATAAATGGAATGTACCACAAGAAACCATCATAGTTTTCACCCACAATTCTGCAAAGCTTTTGAGTTTTGGAGATAGGAGAAGAGGGTTTTGGTGCAAATTAAGTCAAAGCAGCAAACAAAACAAAAAAAGAAAGAAAGCTATGATGAGCCTGAGAAAGCAAAAGACAAAGACTAATAATATAGCTAGGAGGGTTTGCAAATTTTTGTAATTTCTCCTCAAATTATGCACACTTTCTTTGATTTGGAAAGAAACTAAACGAGTTCACTAAACTGAAACTAGGCAAAAACAGAAGTAAACTAGAGTAACGGGAACCCCAGCTCACCAACCTCCAAGTTTCATTATTGGAGAACAATAAAGAGCAATTGGAAGAAAATCGATCACACAAATGGTAAACAGATATGGAGGATAGAGACCTATCTAAATGAGTCTATTCTATAAAAACAACATAAACATCTAGATATGAATTGATTCAATTGAAGCTTGAAAAAGGAACCATCTAATCCTCCACCTCTTTGAAAGTAACTCCTTGCTAACTGAAAACAACACTTCAACCTCCCTTCCAAATTTACTTGCATCTATCCAATAAAATCACCTCACAGCTCAGCTGATTTTTCACTCATTTCCTGATCCATTCTTCCTTCGTATAAACAAACTGACCCACTGAATTACAGAATTGTCTTGTAGTCCTAACAGAATCTGTACTTTTTTTAAAAATAAATAAATAAAAATTTAGGGACAAGTATATCTTTTTATCACAAACATGAAAAACCAAGTGGAATAAGATTGTTTCTACTTTGGTGCACCAAATTTTACTTACTTCAAAAGAATAGAATAATAGGGTATAGCTAACAACCAAAAAGATAAAGTACTGCTTTGTCATTTCTTGAATGAAAAGACGTGAGAAAATAAAAAAAAACGGTAGACACAGTTTAATGGATTTAGATAAATAAAGCATACCATAGCTTCCTGTTACAAGAGAAATGTTAGTAGTAGTCTGAGGTAGTAGAAGACTTTTTCTAACTCAGTTAATTTATACAAAACCACAAACCTCCGTAAGTCTCTTAATAAATTTGAATCAATAAATGTGTTAAGTTGCCATTGAAAATGTGACAGAATACAGATCACACATTAATAACGGCTATAATAGTATGTATTCCAAAACCACATCCTTTTAATCAATAAATGTTAATTAGTAACTTAGCCGTTGCCAGTGAAAATGTGAGAGAATCCAGATGAGAATTGAATAAACCTACTGGTTCATGACTGTCTCTATACATACCATATAACATAACTTAGCTTGAAAGACATGGAGCTACCTACATACGGTTAATTAAGATGTACTTAATCCCCGTAAAGAAGAAACTCAACGCTGAGTTGTTTTGATCTAAAGTGTGGACCCAGTCACATGTTGCTTTGTCGTGTGTGAGGTCAGTGCCACTGTGGGCCCAAATCGTGAAGGAGAGGGTCAGCAGCACAGAAATCAATCAGCAAAATGAGCATTCCATCCCTCAAGGACAATCTTAATCAGCGGTAACTCTGAGATCGTTATTAGAAAGCATGTTAATCCAAAAATGCAATCAAATTATGCTGTCATGCATCCTTAATCAATCATGTCCAACACTAACAATAAACATTCACTCCTAACTTTTTCCCTTAATTTGGTGGAGTTGATGTGCCAAACCAAACCAAACCACAATGCCACCTTAACCATGTACGAGAATAATACCACCACCTATGTTTTGAAAAAAAAACTAGGACACACCACGTACCTCAAAGCGAAGGGATCAATATGAAAGCCTTAGATCTGCTAAGTGTGAGACATGCAACGTTGGGGAAATGAGAATTTGAGTGCAAGTGAGTCTGTGGGAGTGTCGAAGGGCTTATAATGAACTCACAGAGAAGAAGAGATTGATGAGGCGCTCCATAGCTAGAGAGAAGCAAGTGATGCAAAGGTGGCAAGCATTGCTTGCTTTCTCAAACACGTGGTCCTACCAAGTTTTTGTCATACATGCAATAAATTCACTTTAATAGTTAAATGAAACTTTTTATTATTACCGACATACAACCAGTAGTTTAACTTTCTATATCATGTTAATCTCACTTGATTACGAATTAGATATCTAACCCCAACATCATAGCTATTCTATCTTGGATTAAACAGATTAATTATTTGTGAAACAAATTTTATACATAAATTGGTATGATACTCACGTGATTCAAGGCTCACGTTACGAGGTATATCCTATTGTCCATAGAGTCTCCACTGTATATCTAGGTTTGCAATGAAAGAACCGAAAATCAGTTGGTGGAGTTTTATTTTTCTGGCCCATGTCATAAAAAGCAGGTCATAAACCCTATCCAACGTGGGAGAGAGTGGGAATATAATATAGGATTTGAATTTTAGAAGAAATCCTTGTAATTAAAGTTTCCTTATAACTAGATCTGAAAAAAATATCAATGATACTAATACAATATTTAATGAAAACTGAAAGTTAGTTTAGATGTTTTAATTGAAATGCAAAAAACATCCTTGTAAGTATCCATTGTGCGTTGTGTTTTAACGTACTTTTCAAATTCCATGGAGTGTATGACTGAAGGAAGAGAGTCGTGATTGTTGCCAGATTATTGGGGAATTAGAATCCACAAGTGGTTCTCTTGAATTTGAAAAGAACTATAATAATATAAAATGAAAGCATGCAAATTAAAGTGACATAAGATGAAGGTAAAGCATAAAGAAGATCACCACTAATGAAAAGAATGAGAAGCACATATTATACCATATGTATATAATCAAGTGATGAAATTCACCCGCACAATTCAACTGAAAACAATAGGTTGTTATGTACATCACTCGGAATCACACTAAAATATTCAACCTGTGGCATCCTTTTTCGCCATCCATTCATTCTCTGCAGAGCCCCGTTTCCAGCCTATGCATTTACACTTTTCATATTGGCAAAATCAGGAATTTTATCCACCTAAAACTCCTTCCTTTCCATTATACCCCACCTTCACAAAACCAAAAACAAAAGGGTAGCTTAAGATATGAAGAAACATGAAGGTTTCCTCAGAAAGTATATGTATAGGCCAAATAGTATTTTCCAAACATAGTTTTTCATTCCTATTGTCTTCTCTGTCTATCAGGAAATGATTTGGCAGGCCTGAGAACTCGTTTATTTTGTGGCGTCCCAAAAACCATGGTCTGGGAGCGCGTCACCATGTCAACCATTGAAGGAGTTTGATATGCTTGCACAAGGCTAGTGCTGTCTGTGGAATCACCACGCGCAGTTGCCCTTTGCCATGAATGTGAACTCAATCCTGACAGAACATACGCCCTTCCAGACTGCTCATAAACCCGTTGATTTGCCATCCTTTCCTGCATCTCCTTCAACTCTGCAGAAAGAGCAAGACATAACCTATCTGCGGCTTGAGCAGAAATAGTTTCAGACAGTGCCTTGTTACAGTTATCCAGGACTGAAACTGCAGTAGACAAATCACCACGTTCAGCTGCAACTCTAGCCTCAGCCATTGCCTCAGCAGCTCGAAGCCTGTTTCGCTGTCTATCTACCTCTATTGATACCACTAGTTCTCCAACTATGTCAGGTCTCTGAATTTTAACTTCACTGTTTTCTTCCAAAGCCACCATTTCCTTTGTTATGGGATCTCGGTAAAGACCTTTTACAATCAACAGAGGCATCTCATCAGTTGACTCATCAACTGGAACATTAACCGTCACCAAAAAGTCTCTTTCCTCTTCAGCATACAAATCTCCCACACTGATAGTAGCCAGTCTTGCATTCGCCATCAAGCTTGTTTGGTAACTTCCTGCTTTTACAGAGCTAAGTTGCAAATGAGGGTGAACACACTCCACTTCCACTTGTAATTCTTGTACCACCACACTCAAGAGTCCTCCAATACACTGTGCAAATGCATCCTGAATGACATCCTCAGCTTCAATAAAAGAAAATGTACCCCCAGATATCTCAGAGATTGAATGCATTGAAGTGGCATCATGGTCAGAGCCAAAGCCAAATGCATGCACTGGTATCTGCATGCCCACACCATTATTCCGATGAATGGAGTTTGGAACAAGTGACTGGTAATCTGTTCCAGTATTAGGCCTGCTATTGATTGTATATGTATCCTGCCCATCAGAGAGTAATATGATGCTGGTAACGGAGTTCTTCCACCGGCGATCAGAAAACACCTTGGCACCTTTTCTCAGGCCTTCAGCAATGTTTGTCCCCCCATTTGAAACCAAGGAATTGACAGCCTGTAATGCCTGCTGCCGTCCGGTGTCAGTCATCAACCGAAGAGGGAAGATGCGGCGTGCTGTGGAGGAGAAGGCAATGACAGACAGCCGGTCTGATGGACCAAGATTCTGAATGACAAAACCCATTGCACGTTTTAGCAACGCTAGCTTAGTACCCGCCATGCTACCACTCACATCAAGAACTGTAACAAGGTCAACTGAGGCTCGAGAGTTCTCAACTGGAGGTGATGATTCAATATTTTGGACAATATTTTGTTTTCTCCCTGAATGAGGAGCTTTGAGATGGATTAATACAGCAAAGGCATCATGAGAGGCTGATTTTGGAACAGCTGAAACCTCAGGAAATGTTTTGATCTCCACTGTATTTGTCATATCATGATCAGTTTCATTTTTCTGATGGGTACTTGAAGTTTGTTGATCCAGGGCTTCATCATCATCAAAAATAGCTGGTTCGGTAACATGATAAAGTGACGAGATCAGCCGAGCACCATCACCTTGAGGAGAAGGAAGCCTCCGTATGGCAGCCGACCAGCCGTCATCTCGAGGAGCTACATGGTTGAGTCGAGGCAAGTCATGGGGCATGTTAGAAGTGGGACTCTGAAAAGGAACTTCTTTCCATTTTGCTCGGCAGACAGGGCAAATCTGGTTCCCGTGTTTCACATTAGAAGTGATGCAGTAAAAATGGAAAGAGTGAGAACATTCTGCAGTGAAAATGGCATGGCCCTGCCCTGGTTTCATTGTGTAGAGGCATATTGCACACGTACCCTGCACACAGTGAGGAAAAAAATGTTAGGAAAAGATGGCCATATTGATGCACTTGTAGGTAACAAAGCTTTCAGAGCAAATGAAGCAAATAGTTGCAGAAGGAAAATTGTACGTAGTGAAAACAATGGTGCAATTTTTATCAACAAAGTTCCCTGCGGACATGAAAAGAAAATATATTTCAAAAAGGCTCACCTCAAACAATGAGGAAAAAAAAAAGACCATTGTTGATGTCATCTACAAAACTACTTGGGAATGTAATACAGTGAACACAGAACCAGAAGACTTGATTGCCAATTAAGCAAATAATCGACTATGATAAACAAATATGTTCACGGCATACAAAAAATCCAAAATGCAAACTCGCCACAGTCATCTAATCAGCTAAGACCTGCTCAATACTAATTTGAGTTGAATATCGAAATCAAAGAAACATAACAAAAATTTACTCACATTGAAGAAAGAAAAGGATGCTCCCATTAAAATTACTCATATTGAAGACCAAACAAAAATCCACCGTATTTTTATGAAAAAAAAAAGTAATAAACATTGTTCCCACTAAAAGTTGTTGCTTTCAAGTGTTGTTAACTTAAAGTCTAGACTAAATCGAGGAAACCATGGATTTGGCTTTTCCTTTCAAATCACATCCAAGTTTAAGGAAAAATCAGAAACATGAGTCGTAGAGCATTAAGAACTCAAAAGATGTCAACACATTGAGTCTTGGAGCATTAAGAACTCAAAAGATGTCAACACAAACATCCTCATCCTTCTCCAACTATCAAATTAATCCTTTATCATTTGTCAGAAATGAAAAGAATCAACATCTTCCACACAAATATTGTTAGAAATTCAAGGTGAGATGAAAGTCCCAGAAAAATATTAAGCTGAACAATATATAAGTAGAAAGAACCACAAACTTATTGCTTAAAGCTTCTAGGTTGAAGATAATGTCTAGTCTTTTACATAGCTTTCATCATGAATTATTGGTATCAAATCTCCCTGGTGTATTCTCTAAAAACCCCACAAACATATTAATCATTTTTAACTCATTTTAAAATATTTTTCAAATTAAAATTAAATTAACTAAAAGTTAGACTAGTTAAAAAGTAACCAAGCCAGTGGAAACAACAATCCCAGGTTCAAATCCCACTGTTTATATGTATAGATGAGGGTTTTTAATTAAAATAAATTACTATCATTAAAATTTTCTAATAATGAAAACGTGGCCACACAGATATATCTCAACGTATGAATGGGGGCATCAATCCAACAATCCATACATACTAGTATCTCGATTAGCAAGTCATTAATAATTAAAAGAAAAAGCACTAAATGGATTGAATAGGCGAATCTGAAAAGTGCCTAAATAAAGTAATCATTGATAAATGTATCATTTGCAAAGGTCACTGTTACACTATAGTGTATCACACTGCACTCTTCGGTCCCGATGCAGGTCCACTAGTAAGACCATTGCATAAAAAGATGAAATTGAATGCAACCCATCTTTTTACCACAGAGGCCTAGATTCTCAGCCGAATCCCCATCTTAATACAGTACAAAGGTAACACTAGGTCAACGTTCCCTGGTCAAAGACTTTAAGCTCACCAAGGAAAAACAAATAACAACAATCAGCAACCCACTTTTAGAAAAGTCACCAAAACAAATTCACAACTAAAAAATTGCAAATGTCATCGAAAGAAAGCGAAACCAAAGATGATTTATTCACTGGTCTACCATCTTTATCTTTATTAATCTGTATCATAATCATATATATTATATATTACTATTAAATAATCTATGCACTGTCATCCAATTATAAATTAGTACATCTTTCCATGTTTATCTTACAAATCATACTAATGATAATTTCTTATTGATTACTAGTATAAAGTCTTACCTGACACGAAAAAAAAATCATTAATATTAGTTTGTTAGTTTATACTCATCTTCATTCAGTAGATTGATTATCCTGCAACTTTTTGTTTTGTTTGTATCTGGGAAATTTCCAATCAAAGGCTATAGGGTCTCAAGTGGGGAAGGGAAATGAGAGAGAGAAAAAATGTGCCCACAAAATTGAACAGTGCAGAGTAAAATTGAGAAATGGACGAAACAAGAAGGGTGTAAAATGCAAAGCATGTTGTGATGAGCCAAGCAACTGGTCCATAAAAGGGTAGGCACAGTATTCCACTTTATGCCATTCCCCACCCATAATGGAGTTGAAAATAACACAACAAAAGAATAAAACGTTTCGGCAATAGTCAGAACGCGTCACACTCCACCACAATGCTAAAGTGTGATTAAAGCTGAAGTTGATGTCCATCA
This sequence comes from Phaseolus vulgaris, assembly GCF_051622355.1. Taxonomy (NCBI): domain Eukaryota; kingdom Viridiplantae; phylum Streptophyta; class Magnoliopsida; order Fabales; family Fabaceae; genus Phaseolus; species Phaseolus vulgaris. The sequence continues at coordinate 7,561,912 of NC_143508.1, forward strand.
AGTCATATCCTAATGGATGGATAGCATGGATAAAAATACCTAATATGCCAATTTAACCCAGAAAACAAAATAAAAATGATAAAAGATAAAAAAAAAAATGTAGTGAATGTGATTCAACAGAAACAGTGAAAACCAGAATCTCCGAGGGAGATTCACGGGTGCAGGTGAAGCAAAAGGGCAACTGCAGAAATTAACCCAAGAAAAAATAGAAGATAAAGAATGGAACTTTATATGCAAAGATTCAAAGGGTAATGCTAAGTTCTAACCTTGGGAGATTTTGGTCCAGATTTGGGTAACCGTAGACCCGATGAGGACGGTGTGGGAGTCGATGGGCGATAGCTGGAGGTGTCGCCGGCCGGCGACACGACGGTGGGTGAGACGCTGCCCGAAAACCTGGCTGAGGCGGTGGAATCATCAAAGGTTCTAGGAATGTGAACACAGGTATCCAAACCAAGAGCCAGCTTCAATTTTCTCCACTTGCTTCCCATTTTTTTTCTTGGTTCTGTTCACCCAAAAGGGCTCAGAGATAGATCTTCTAGAAGCGACCCAAAAGGGTGTAGAGCTTGAAATTGAAGGAGTGTGTGAGAAAAATTTGAACTTTGGGGTGCCCAAGATGAAACATGCTACGAATGGACATGGGTATGAAGGGTATAGGCTTTGGGTATGGAAGAGAGGAAGAAAAAGAAGTAAGAAGAGAGAGAAAACGGTGGCTGTAATCAATGAGAGAGAGTTTGGCCCTTTTCAACTGATGGAGTGGAGTGAAGGCATGAGATGATGAGTGGTGATAGGGTAGAGAGGCAAAGTAGCAGCAGCTTTCTTAGCTGAGATGGAATTCAATATTATTGTTTTTTTTTGTACTGAGTACCAACTCTACAACAAAACCACATGCCCTTCATTTTCTAGATGTATGGGTAAAAAGAAAAGAAATAAAAAGAAAATGATAAATCTAAAACATGATGTTATAATAGGACAAAGGTAATTAAGATGGGAAAGAAAATGAATGAATGTTCTCTTGAAGATGGTTTATTTTCCAACCAAACTCAATTCATCTTATATTTATATAATTTTAATAAATATTAAATTATATGAGAAGATACGTAAATTATCCAAATACACCATTAATAATAGTTTTATTAAGATTTTATGTTAATTTTTTTATATTTTTATTTTATTGTTTTTGAATATTAAATTTTGATTTAACTTGGGTGTAATCTTGAACTTTGTAAGGTTATCAAGATTAAAATTAAGGTTTAAAAAAAATGAACCAGCCAACAATGTCAAAACATAATACAAATAGTTGTATGTTTGAAGTTGTAGAATCTATCAACCATATCACTTGAATCCACATCTTCTATGGCAAAAAAGTTGAAAAAAATAAAATAATAAACTAAATACAAATTACCAAACTTCCAACTTATGTAATATCTAATAGATCAAAGCACCAGTGGACATAAAAACTTTGCCCGCAAAGCTGGGCTTAGGATTCATACAAAAAAATATAAAAAAAAATTAAGAAAGCAATAGAAACAAAAATGTTCAAATCCTATAACAATGAGACACGTATCTGCTTCGAACTCTCTGGGAAGTGCGAGAAGGAGGAAGCAATGGTGGTTGTTGTTGTACAGTGGTGATTGAAGAGGGACTAAGATGGGTGAGAGTAGGAGAAGAACATGGAGCGTGAAGAAAGAGGGTTCAAAATGTGTCAACATTCGTAAGAAAGTGGATGTAAATGGTGACGGTGAAAACTATTGAAAAAAGTGGTAACCACTAAGTAATAATCAAATTATTCACGTTTGGCTACTACTCACATTTCCTAATATTTATTTCTCTCTCATAACACAGACCCTCTCTCATTATGCAATTAATTTTCAAAATAAATTATTTCTTTCAATTCATAATCACTCTTCTACCTCTCTTTCAATTCATAACCGTTCCTCCACCTCTTTCAATTCATAATTGTTCCTCCACATCTCTTTCAATTCAAAACCGCTTTTCCACCTTTCTTTCAATTCAAAACCGCCCCACTACGTATACCAAATATTGTAAAAAAAAAATAAGAAATGGCACAAGGACCATAATACAATAATAAAATTAAATATTAATATAAGGATAAAATGGGGAAAAAATTAAGAGCAGTTAAGAGGGGAATAAGAAATGACACAATAGCCATAATACAATAATAAAATTAAATATTAATATAAGGAATAGAAAAAAAATCATGACCAGTTAAGAGGGGAATCCCCTTTATATATAGGTATAGATTTATATATTACTATAAAATTTACACAATACTGTATTTATACTGTACATTAAATTTTTAATAATAAATAAATTAAATTGAATCAGATAAATAAGATACAATTTATCAAAATTTATATTTATAATATAAAGAATTTTTTTTATTATAATTGTTTTTTATATATTAAATTTGGCTTTATTTTATTTTTATTAATATTTTATTATTTTATTTTGGTTATTTTATTATTTTGTAATTTCAAGAGTCAACAAAAATAGTTTTTTTAGTTTTGAAAATTTATGTTTTTATTGTCAATGTGAATCACGTTATTTGAAGAGAGTGAAGAATTTAGTAGACTGTTTTAGACTATTTTATTTAATTGTTATTATACACTTCTAAATTTATTAATTTTTACGTTGTCCGTTTTTAATTGATATTTTTTATCAATTTTTTAATTTTTAAAATCACGAAATAGTTTGATTTGAATTTTGGTTAATTTGTTTTTTAAAGTACTTTTTTATTTTATTTTAAACTGATTTTCTTCTTTATTTTTAAAATTAAAAATATTTATAAATTTATCACATATAACTATTTATAAATTTATCACATATAACTATTTAGTAGGTACACTTACATAATTTATGTATTTTTTCGTATATATTTATATTTATTAAAATATACTATAAATTTATATTATTAATATAAGTGTATGAATAAAAATATTAATTATTTAAATTTTAATATTAAACATAAATATATATAAATAATATAAATAAAAAATTGTGGATATAAAACTAGTTACATGAAAAAAATAGTATTATTACTTTAAAATAAACCAAAAATCTTGTATAAATTGTGTATTGTCGTGCCTATATGGTTTATTTAAATTCCATTTTTAGAACTCGTTTATTTATTTTTTGCTTTAAAAGAAATATAAATTTTTAAATTCAGATAACTTTTATTTGTCTCAACATGATTATTTGGAATGATTTAAGATACAAAAATTAACATTGCAAGCAAGAATTTTCTCTAGTTTTTTTTTTTTTTGTCTATAGAAGTTATCCTGTCTTAATTAGAAAAGTATCTTACTATTACGAAAATCAGATGTGTCTTTTGCTATAATGCTTTTCTATCGTTATCAACGTCTTTACGTCATTGAATCATGGACAAGTTCTACAAACCACCATATTTTAATTGGTAAATAGTGGTCCTTAATATTTGAAAAAATAATAATTTAAAGGTTCGTAGTGATTTTGTTTAATTTGAGAAAATAGACTTTCTTGTTTTATTTTATATATAGAAAGTAAAAAAAAAACGAGTTTGTAAAGAGTTTTAGCATCAGAGAATATTTTTTTTCCCCTTTGTTTTTATTTATTTATTTTTATTTTTTGTTTTAGTTACTTATGTTAATATTTGAAGTTTTTTTATGGGTTTAGTCTAGTCCTTTAGGTTTTTGTTTTCTTTTTTTCTTTTATACTTGTTTTTATATGACGACACTGCTTAACATGAATTTTAAAAAATTAAAATTAATTAAAAACTCAACAAATGTAATTAAATTTTTTAAGCGAATTATTAACTCCCTTATAGTTCACTCTATCTAGATTGCTTAATTTTAATTTTAAATTTATTGTTGTTTTCAACTATTTAGTTTAATGGATATGTTTAAAGTACATTGAGTTTTAATGTAAAAAAAATTCAATTACTATTTAACTTCTACAATAATTTGTTAAAAAAAGATAAAAAAATCTTTACATTTTAAATCAAAACAAAAGGGAAAATTTTTTTTTCTTAAAGAAAAACTTAATTTTAAAACACGAATGAATGAGCCACTCACCCTATCCATATTTTCAGGCCCCCATTGTTACATGAACTGACTTTTTTAAAGACCATAAGCACAAACAGAAGCACCTAGGTGTTTCCGTTGAATTCGATGTCTTTGCACAATAAAGAGAAAGATAAGTTTTACCTAGAAAACTTGAAATTTCAAAATAAAATAAAAAATCATATTTTATTTCAATTCTATCAAATTAATAAAAACTGTCATAGTTAAATAAAAATAAGACATTTCATAATAGTATGTAATGTTAGGATTTAGAATTTATAATGTAAGAAAGTTGAATTAGACTAAAATTTAATTCTTAATATAATATTAAAATTGATATAATATTTATTAAACTTATATATCAGTGTCATATATCACTACAAGAAAATTATGAAATAAAAACCAATTTTAGAGACAAAAAATAATTAGTTGTTATAGTAACTAAATTAGACATATTTTAGGACTAAATAAATTTTTTGTTTCTAAATTAATTTCTATTATTGTTAAATGGTTTCTAAATTGGTATCTAACTATCAATCAATGTTTTTCTACCAAATTTAAAATTTAAATAATTGGTAGTTAAAACATTTGTAGCTAATTAGATATCAATTTAGAAACTATTTAACAATAATAGAAACTAATTTAGAAATCATTTTTTTTAGTTTCTAAAATTTACTATGGCAACTAATTATTTTGGTGTCTAAAAAATGGTTTTTATTTGATGATTTTATTGTAGTGTATATATTTAATGTAAATATCAGTTTTAACTGATATCATATTGAATTAAATTTGAATTTTACCTTTTTTAATATAAAAGTTTATTATTTTATTTTTTATGTTTTTTTCATCTTATACAATAAGTACATAAGTTATAAGGTCCAAATACTAGTTTTATTGAAGAAAAAAATTTATTATTTACTCGTGCACTTGGTATATGACACAAAAAAGTTTTTTTTTCTAATTATATTACATTAATCTCATTATATTAATTAATGTAATTGAATTTAAAGAGAAATTTACAGTGGTGATCACCTTGTATGGGAGTCTCGTGGGAAGCAACAAAGTGAACAAAATAATTTGCAGTGATTCCATATTGCCATATGCAAAATTATGTGTTTTAGGAAACAATTGAGTATCACCAAAAAGTGTGGTGATTGTGTTGGAAAAAATTAGTGCCCTATAAACATAATTAGTGCATATAAAATTGCATGAAACCAAGATGAAAAAAATGGCAATTGAGACTGTTCATTTGGTCAGCAATGTTATATTTAAGGCAATTTATTAGCAAGTACTCAATCTCAAGATTGAGTCTTCCTTCAATCTTTAGGTTGGAATAATAACTTCTAAGTTTTGTTATTTCTTACACGTCTTGTATGGATATAATAATCAAATTTGAATTCTAATTATCCTATGATTTTGAAGAAAAAATATACTTTGAGTGCGTGGATTTGGATATGTTTCCATTTATAAAAATCATGGTCAAGTTTAAAGATGTAACTAATTTGATAATAATCTCTTAAGTTATCTAAGGGGAAATGTATTTTTTTCTTCATTAATTATAATAAACTATATTAATTGGGTATTTGAAGTTGCGTAATTAGAAAAACATTTACTGAATAAACTATTCTATACTATTTTTTTAAATATATTGTGTTGGTGTAAAAAGTTAATTTAGAATTATTGGAAGACATAATTTGTATATAAGTATTCATTTTGAGTTTTGCTTTCAAAAATATAACCTTCACTCCTCAGACAATCGTATGAACCTCTTGTTCACTAATTATTATCACAATATTCGAATAGAAAATTTTATAATAATAATCCACTCTTATAATGTATTCGAGTTTTTAAAAATTTCCATAAACATTTAGAAACAAAATTAAGTTCACTAATACATTTGTCTTTGAGAGAAAAAAAAGTTTTGCAAACGTAATTTGTTTTCATTTTTTAAACTCAATTTTAATGATAGATATTCAAAAAATCATTCAAATCAAGTTTGCAAATAAATACTTACTCAAACATTATGATCATAAGATCGACCTATGCACACATAGTTTTGCTAAACATGTTGTGAATTGCGAGCCCACCATTAATTAAAAATAAAATAACAAAAAAATCAGTAAAAACTAATATTTCAAAATATATATGTATATATAGTGATTTTTCTATTTTCCGAATATATATGTACAACAAAGACTCAAAAGAAAGTCATATTAAAGAAAACCCTCAAAAGAACATTTATATATAGTCATTAGTGCATAGCAACACACTGTCTTGTATGAAACTCTAAGTTGCGTTTTTTATGAATAGAACTTTTTTCATAATAATTAGATGTAAACTTATCACTATTTTATGATAACTAGAATTATTCTTATAATTTAAAAATTACATCTATAATTTTTTTTAGAAAATCATTCTTATAATTTAAATAGAACAATTACATAACAACCACAACCTCAAGAGTATTTTAAATATAGAGGTGAAATATATTCGTTAGTGGTTACAATAAATTTCTTCTAAGAAATCTAATTGATATTTTGAATGAATTTTCTGTTTTAAATCATATATTTTTATTTACAAAATTAATTTAATTTTTTCTATATTTACATAAAATTAATAAGTATTATATTTAGACAAACCTACAAAACTAAGTAATAAATTTAACAAATTATAGTAGTTGAATATCTTAAAATATCAATCACATATTAAAAAAAATTATAACAAAAAAGTTATATATTGATCTTGATTAGGCATAAAATTGTTGAATTAGTATTGTAATAATATGAAAAACATTAGAATCTAGTTCAATGAACATAAAGAAAACTTGTGAAAAAAAGGTAACAAAACTAATAATATACAAGGTTATGTTCTTAGAATTTTTTATAAATAATGTGAAAGACATTAGAATCTAGTTCAATAGAGAAAACTTGAGAAAAAAAAGTAACAAAACTAATAATATACAGGGCTATGTTCTTATAATTCTTTATAAATATGTATAGTCTACCTATGTATCGTTTTTGTTAACATATGAGTTTTGGTCTAGTCTCTCCATATTTTTGTATTTTCTTTCTTTTTTCTTTTTTAATAATATTTTTTTTTCATGCAATGACAAATGATTGTTTTTACTTGAGATGTTAGCATAACTGAGATGTCAAGTTGTATAGTGATACCTAACATAAAAGCTTTTATTTAAAAAAATAATATATAGGGCTAAATCTGTTTGTTTGTCGTGTACTATATTATAAAATTGGTTTTTGTTCCTAATCAAAACTTTAGATCCATTGAATATTTATATCAAGGAAACTCGGGTTGTTTTATGTAAGACATGAATGTTCATTGTTTACGGTATTATAATTGTTCTTGTTTTTTTATCAACAAGAAACTTATAATTGTTACATGAGGTTGAGACAATAAGGGTAACCGATTGAAGAATTGATTCTTACTCTTTGATTGTGCATCACTTTTTCCTTCCTTTACTCCTAAGTCTCAACTCTCGGTCGACAATGTACCTGCAAAAGGTACTACGATATTCAAGTAGGTATTTGATATTTGGTGCGTAATGAATGTTGTATTAATGACATACATTTCCTTTGTTTGATGTGTTTATTTATATAATTTGTCATGGACTATAGTCATCAAAATGGAAATACTTGATTTGTTGCATATTCCTTTTTACATTAGCCGGTTGAGGAGCCTTCGATACCGGATGGTTGTCCAGCCTTGACTGGTTCAATAATATTATAACATTCATGTCACTGAAATTTGTTTGACACGTAACAAAAATGACAAATATTCATTCTAATAATTTTCTTATTATAACTATTAAGAAAGTTTAAAGTTTATATTAATAACGAAAACCAATTTTTCATAAAAGTAAAAATAAGAAAATATATTTAACCCTAATATATAATGAGATATTTTTGTAATATGAAAATGAAATGAATGATTTTTCGAGAAGCTTTGAGCAGTGCAGAATGTGAGAGAGACTAAGGCCAACCACTCCATTGCCGGCCAATCGTTTTCTTTGTCCAAGTTATCAAAATTCAACGTGGTTCAGTTGACTACTGCTTCATATTCTCATTATCAAATTTCAACAGTACTATGCAACAATGCACACCCAACTTTCTTTTGAATACTGCATTGTCATTATCCTCCTCCAACAATCTTTCATAACCCTCATTTATCTTTCATCAGAAAAAAAAAAAAAGCTTCACAGTTTTTTCTTTTTTGCTTTTGCACCATCTAATCCGTGACCAAGCTTCGTGCTCTCATACAAATATCAAAACCTTTGGTCAAAACGTCAACACTATAGACATGGAAAACTTTATTGATTATTATAATGATTAGCTATATATAAGTTGCGGTGTAAGTAATATCAAAATATTCCTCTGTGAGAAATATATTCAAACAGAGAAACTTCAATAAGATGTTTTAGATAGTTAGTTAATTAAATGCAAGTTGTTGAGTCTTCACCTATTTGAAGGAAACGTCTTAGACTCAACCACCTCTCATTAATATTAAATGAAATCCCAAAACAAAGCAAAGAAGTTCAACAAATCACGCAACTTGTGGCCATATATAGGTTTCTAAATAACCTTCAAATATGAATATCACCAACATAGCAAGTTGACATTCATTATGGTAAAGCCAACCATGGAAGTGATTTCTCGTATAGATGGTTTTGGTAAGATGAAAAGGGAAAAGCACTTTTATTAGTCTAACCAAAGGAAATTAAGCTTCATAATATATTGGGTTAAGTAGGAGATGACGTAAGGTCATAAATAAAAACAACAATTATATGCTCTTTTTTATTATACGTGCTTATGTGTGGTAATATGGATTAAAGATTTCATTGCCTAGTTGCCTTCTGTCAAAAACCCCGTGAGTATAAAATGATGCATATTACATGCTTAATCTAATTAATAGCTTATTAATATTATATAAATAGTTTTTTTTTTAATTATTCCTTTATATTAAAAAGTTGCCATTGTTTTCTTGTAGCTACATTAAATATATAATTGAAGTTTTGACATAGTAGTTGGCCAGTTCGTGTGGGATCCAGCTACATGCTTTTAGAAATTATAAAAGCAAATTAAATTTCCAGATACCTCCACTACTACAGTTAGAGGTTCTATGGGACAAAGTATTGAAATGCAGTTTATGGAACAAAGTATTCAAATGCTTATTAAAAGTGTTTGGATTCATATTGGTGAAATTTGGAGGTATAAGAATTGTTTGAGATCCCATATCGACTAGAGATGATAATATTTCATTTTATATAAGTGAGTGTAAACCTCTTGAGTTAGACTTAAGGTCCACTTTGTAATATGATATCAGAGTCATTTAAAGCTTATTCTAAGGAGTGTTTGGTGGCCTTATGCCACCCCCTATCAGGTGAGGGGATGTGTTGGAGTCGGTTTTATGAGATTGGGTTAGGTTTAAAGTTCATTTTGTAATAAGAATAAACATATTTTTAAAGATGAAGTGATTGATTATTTTTAAAAAATAAAACCGGCTCTTAGGGTTGAGGTTTGCACCCACTTATATACTATGAAAGGCTCTCATCTCTAGTCGATGTGGGATCTCCAACAGGTTCAACTAAAGGTTTGGTCCTGAATTATAACTAAATTTGTCTCTACTTGTTTTTAATTTTTTTGATTAGTGTCTTGATGGGTAACTTTATTTATGATCAAGAGTCTTGGATAGTTTGAATAGGTTAGTTTTGTGGTGTTTTATTTTTAATTGTTCCTATTAGTTTTGAGTTGATAGCTTTTGGCAAATTTTTAAAACCTCTCTTCAAAAAAGAGTTATATTTATAAAAAAGGTCAGACCACTCCTAACTAGTTCATATTTACTTATTTTTTCTTGTTGATAAAAAAATATTCTTATTTCAAAAAATTACTCCTTATCGTCACATACAATAATACTAACTGTCCAAGATAATGAGAAGTGTCAAATCAAACTTATATTTTTGAAAGTGAAAAAGAATAATTTATTAGAAGAAAACTTAATGAGAAAATAGAAATAGAATTGCATTAGCCTAGGTTTGAGGAAATGCATCTTAGTTTTGTGTGTAGTAATGTGAGTAGCTAGCATGAAGCAGGGTGTGGAGAAACATTGTAAGGTGATATTTGTTGTTGAAGCATTTAGTCAACTGAGTTGTCTGTCGGTGAGGGAAAGACAGAGTTATGCAGATCCCATCTAGACTCCACTGGAAAGAAGGCTTCTTTGCTCGATCACTAAAAAAAGGCTTCAGAAAGAATATACCGTGTTTGGTCAAAATGAAAAAAGTTGTGTTGGGGAACACAGATGAGTGGCTTTTTAGCATAATTGCCACTCATGGTCCTATGGACCATACCATATTCCTCTACCAATATTCAACACTCACTCATCACAAATCACTACTCCAACTCCATCCATATCTATCTCTATGCATGCCTTTCCCTCACCTTAACCACTTCAATTTCATAATCATATCTTCCACCCAAAACTATGGAAAAAAACTTAAAACTTATTTATTTTAGAGAGTAAAAATTAATTGTAGAAATTCTTTTATATTATTAAAAATCTTTTATTTATTTATTTATTGGTTGTTGAAAAAATATTTTATTTTTTCTCCTTGGTATTTATATAGAAAATTATCTGCAGCCACCCCAAATCTTAATGCACCATCAAATGCCAGAACTGTGTTTGTGTACACTAATTATTATAAATAAGAAGTTTAGCGAGGGTGCTCAAATTCCTTGTCAAAAGTGAGTGGTGAGAAAATAGTAACCGTGTGTTATCTATATATGAAGCAAATCATGGAGATACGAAACTCATGTTTTTAGATATAACCATTCTCCAAATCTTAATTAAAAATTAGCCAATGAAAACATAACATATATTTGTTTTTAGTTTTTGCTCTATGAGAAAATAGTATTGAATTAATCACCCACTAGAAAGCAGGTATACCCTATAAGCTTATGAAAAGTAATACCAACAAATTCTCTAAAACTTTTAAAAAAATATTTAGATAAAAATTATATATTGTTTGGTGAAATAAATGTAAGAGAGAGGATTATAAAACATTTTAGATGCATAGAAAAAAATAACATTTATATAGAAAAAACATTTTTTTTTCTTTATTTTATGAAACAAAAATGTCATCCTCCTAATTTACTACAAGAAAATCATTAAATAAAAACTAACTTTAAATAAAAAAATAATTAATTATTATACTGACTAAATTAAATACTATTTAAAAATTAAAAAAATCATTAATATCTAAATTAGTTTTTATTTTTTTTCATAGTGATGCCTAATATAAAAAGTTTTATATAAAATAATTAGTTTCTATTTTTAATAAAAAATTATAAATTGATATATAATTAACTACTAATTTTAGAATCTACATAATTAATAGTTAGAATCTTGATAGCTAATTAAATACTAATTTATACCAATTTATTTAAAATATTATTTAATTTAGTTTATTACTAAATATTTTTTATTTTTAAAATTAATTTTTATTTAATAATTTTTTAATGATCAAAACATCTAGTAAAATTGTCTACTTACATTTTTCTCTTCTCTCTTTCACTGAACCAAACAATCTTATAATAAACTATATTTTTTCCTATAAAATATTACATTAGAATAAACTTGACATGAATTTGATTATGTAAAGTATTATTATTCAAAGGTGTAGAGTCCTTTTTATGTATTTTAATGAGGATATAATACTTATTTGTATATGTAATTAATTATAACCCCTAATCTTAAAACCTTTTTACTGAATATTGGCATTGAATCATTAGTTGGGAAGATGATTTAGATTGATTGTTCCTTTGGTATGGTTTTGTTTGTTTTTTCTTTTCTTTAAACATTATTCTGAATGCATATTCTGTTGACTCAGCCCTATAAAGTCCTGCAAATGTAGGATAGGAGAAAGACATTTGAAGCCCTGAAGGAATCTTGGAGGATTCTATAGAGATGGTAACCCATCCTCTATGGCAATTGGTTACTGCCAAGTATATATATATGGTCACAAAAGGACTATTGGATTCTCCCTTTCTTCACCTTCTCTTGTGTTGCAGCCACACCCCAAAAGGACATAACTTTTGCCCCTAATAAAGTTATTGGAACTCATAGCCCTCTCTTCTAGGAAGGGCCCCTTCTTGTAGGGTAACACACAAGTGCAAACAAATATTTTTTATTGTAATTTTTTTTTAAAGTTTTCATCTTATACATCACTATTGTGCTACTTGACATCTCAGTTAGGCTGACACCTCAAGTAACAACAATCATTTGTCATCACATGAAAATAATATTATTAAAAAAGAGAAAAAGAAAGAAAATACAAAAATATAGAAGGAGTAGACCAAAACTCATATGTTACCAAAAACGAAAAATTTTAAAAACAGACCAGATTGAAGTCTATTATATCAATAAAATTATTCCCTATGAATAAATCATAAATTAGTAAATTTATCAGTACGATCATTTATGGTTTTTGTGAGTGCTTCATCTTCTTTTCTTATCCTCTTTCTTTCTTTCTTTCGTTTTCAAGTTAGGTTGTTGAGGTGGCTTAGCTGTGTTTTTGTATTATTATCACATACTTTTATATATTATTAGATAATGATAGGTAAGTACATAATTGATTTCTAAAAACTTAATAATCATAATCCATTTTGAATTCATCTTTAATCAAGTAATTTTTCATTTTTTTTATCAGGAATAAAAAATCAATAAATGGTAACCACTTTAAGGATGGTCCAACCCTTTTACAACACATAAAATTCAACTCCTAACTCGACACCCAAAACCGTCGGTCAAATGACCAACCAAATCAAGCGCTAACTAACTTTACCGAATCAGCCGTATACAGGCCAAAGGATCCAGAACCCAACAGGGATAGAAAAAATAAACTTCGCGGAACTTTGTGTTACAATATTTAATTTTCTATTGTAAATTATTGGGCTTTGTTTCTTTTGCCCAACTTTCCTTTTCTATTTTAGTTAGGTCTTAATCTTTCTCTTATATATACACCATGTATTTTACTCTTTAATATACAAGTGAATAAAAGTTTATTTTTATATTCAGTTTTCTCTACAAGTAGGGTTTATCGAAACCTTTTTTTTTATTACGATTACGTACAATTACGTACACTACATTAAAGCATCACATCAGGCAAGGAATATTCATCATCTTCATTTACTGTAATATGGTATCAGAGCCATTTCGAGCCTATCCTAGCGAGTATTTGTTGGGCTTATCAGGCCACCCGCTATCGGGCCGCTATCGGACCACCTATAATATATAGTCCCACGCACGAGTTGACAGTCTCGGCGTGAGGGGTGTGTTGGAGATCCCACATCGACTAGAGATTAGAGTCTTTCATTGTATATAAGTGGGTGTAAACCTCAACCCTATGAGCCGGTTTTATAGGGTTGAGTTAGGCTTAAAGTCCACTTCGTAATACTTTGCAGCAATCCAAGACTTTGATATAAAGTAATCTCTCATAAAACTTGATATAAATTAAAAATACGCAAATATATACTAATTCACTTTCTAAACTTGTCATTCATATAATTAATTTTCTCTTTCTCAATTTTGTTCAACCTTTTTTGAAAACAAAAGAAAAGTATACACTTTTAAGTGAACTACTAGATATTGTTATTTTAGATGAATTTAGATAATTAATTATATTTCTTTATCAAAAAAACTCTAATACAAAAAATATTGTTTAAGATGTAGTCTCTCATTCTATTTCAACCAACACAATATTAGTCCCTGTATTGAAAAAATATACATTAATAAAAAAAATTATTACTGTAAAAAGTAACATTTTTTATGTTTATTTTTTCTATTATAAATTCTTCGATTTATTAAATCAAATATTAATCTCACTCGCAATACTATGATTCCTATGATTCATTTAATGATATGAAACACATATTTCTCATTAGATGTTTCACACATATGAATATAAGATATTTAATTTTTCATATTTTTATATTGATTACTATTTTATTAATTAATATTATAATTTGTAGTTAAATTAATTTATTTGAGAGTGAAGAGTGCAGACTGAACAAACTAAACAAGATGAAGTGATGATAGAATTTGACTTCCAAACCTTTGACCACCAGCTGTTACTTTCTTATGCTTTTGGATACTTACTCTTTATTTTCAAGCACTAACTTTGTTTATAGTAACAAAATATTATATATAATGAACATGAACAAATTTAATAAAAATGAAATAACTTTTCTTTAAGTTATATAACTTGTGTTAATAGAACCATTGTTTTGGGTCAAAAACTGAAAGATGCCTTTTGGCAATTTCTCCCTTCACCATATCAATCACCCCATCTAAATATTGAAAATGACAAAAATATCTTTCATAAATGACAAAAATAACCTTACACAAAAGAATTGTGTAAATAAAAATCACTTCCAAAATCTTTTATTCGGAAATATTTCAGATTTTGATATCATAACATATTTTTTAATTTAAATTTTTTTTATCCAGAATACATTTTTAATTTTGTGTTCCATATTTTTTTTCTGAAATTGTATTTTTTTATTTTATTTACTATTTTGAATTTTCAAATCTGGAATAAAGATAGTTTTGGAATTCAGTAAAAATGACAGGGTTAGGTCAAAATTGATATGGTACATAAAGAAATTGCCCCTATGTTTTTACCTGTACTGTTTTTTTCTATTAAATTTATATTTTTTATTAAGATTTTTTTTTTTTGTACCCATCAATTTTCTTCATGTACCTCATCAATTTCAGAATTTAATTTTTAAAATATAAAAATGAATTTCATAAATCGAAATTTAGAAGAGAAAAATAGAGCATTTTAGAATAAGCTTTCTCAAACAACTATTTTACCATTAAGAATCTGAAACAATTATTTTGACTTTTGAAATTCGATTTATGGAATTGATGTGATGAAAGAAGAAACCTGATGGGATGTTGAGAAAAAAACCTTTTTATTATTACGCGGGTTGCAGGTTATGCTGCATAAGTAGATTAGCGAACCAAAATAGTGAGTTCATCTTACACTTTTTGTAACGAGCTACGGACGACTCACCTGTTCTGTTTTGCTACCTCTAATGAGAGTAAAATACTTATTTAGTGTATCAATTTTTTTTTTCATCTTATTAAAAGGTGATAGAAATGGATGAAGATGCGTGGGATATGAATTATAAAGTTTCACATATATTTAGTGAAAGTAATCATTGTACTAGTAAGTAGTTAATTTGAAATTGATAAAAAATTAAACTTAAAGTGGTTTGATTTATTTGCGTATTGTTGAACTATCAAGTCTAAGTGAAATGTCATAATATAGTAATAGTCTGAATTGAAAAAAAAAAATCTTTAAATTCATCTTTAATCAAGTAATCTCCCAGACAATTTGATATAAATTAAAAATACGTAAATACATAATAATTCACTTTTTAAACTTATCACCCTTATAACCAATTTACTCTTTGTCAATTTTGTTCAACCTCTTTTAGAAAACAAGAGAAAGGTATATAATTTTAAGTGAATTACTAAATATTGTTATCTTAGATTAATTTAGATCATTAATTATATTTCTTTATTAAAAAACTCTAATATATAAAATATTGTTGAAGACGTTGTCTCTTATTCTACTTCAACTAACACAATATTAGTCTCTCTATTGAAAAATTATACATTAAAAAAATATTGTTACTGTAAAAATTATGGTTTTTTTTTCTATTATAGATTCTTCAATTTATTAAATCAAATATTAACCTCACTCATAATACTATGAATAATTTAATAAAATTACTTAGATGTTTTACCACATGAATATAAGATATTTAACTTTTCATATTTTTATATTAATTAAGAAGTAGACTTTAAGAAAAAATCAACTTATAAAATAGATTTCAATACCAAAGTGAATTATAAAATAGATTTCAATACCAAAGTGAATTATAAAATAGATTTCAATACCAAAGTGAATTATAAAATAGATTTCAATACCAAAGTGAATTTTTAAGTATAACTCAATTTTATAAAATTAGTTTATAAATAAGTTTTTCATTCATATATTATGAATATCCTTATATTTATTTGATGTGAGATTTCTAATAATTATTAATTAATATAACTTTTGTTTAAAATCATTTATTTGAGGGTGAAGAGTGTAAACTGAAGAAACCAAACAAGATGAAGTGATGATAGAATTTGACTTTAAAACCTTTGACCACCAGCTATTACTAATTCTTATGCTTTTGGATACTTATTTTTTGTTTGTAAAAGAAAATATTATATATATAATGAACATGAAAAAATTTAATAAAAATGAAATAACTTTTCTTTAAGTTATATAGTAGTTAATTTATAAAAAAAAATCATTTATAACTTTCCAAAACGTAGAAAACACATTATAGAATAAGTTTTCCAAAACAAATTTTTTAAAATATGTATGATGGTTCAACGAGGGAGGATATTTGGTGTATTTTTTACTTGTAATATGGGGATGCAGTTAGTAGTCATGAGGTGCAGGAAGTAAAAGTCAATTTATTGAATGTATCTTTTATATATTTAATTCAAGAGACGGACTAAAGGAAGCAGAAGACTTGTTGGGCTTGTACTAGCCCAATAACAAACCCATCAAGAATTGCAAATCAGACTTGTGAATTAAGTATGACTGTTTATTCTTGCACCTTCATATGGTTTTTTGTCACCTCCACACATAGGGTAAATTCTCAATCTAATACCATTTACACTTTTATTTTCCTAACTAGCATTCTTTTGTTTTTATTTTCCTATCTAGCACCATTTCAAAAATAAATAAATAAATAATAATTTATTTATTTTTTGATAATTTTAATTTTGAATGCATTAAAAAATAAATATATTTAATATTTAAAATAGTTAGAAATATAATTAATGAATAAATAAATGAGTTTTTATAAAATAAAAAAAAAATTAAAATGTTTAGTTTAAATTTTTTTTTAAGAATGAAGAAAATAAAAAATTAAACCATACAACAACATAAAAGTTGAATCTATAAACATAAATTAGTATTTATTTTTATTATTATTGATGATGTAATCATGTTAATTTCAAGTAAAAAATACATGACATAATTACAAAAAAACCAAAGTCAATTAGTATTAATTAATAGTGGATACACAAGTAATATTGAAGTGTCTATCCTAAATGCAAAATCCTAAAAAAAAATTAATGCAGATGTTACATTTAATGCTTAAAAATGAGAAGCAAAAAGTGAAAAAAAAAGTCTAGAAAATAAAAACAGCAACAATAAAAAAAAAGAATGGTAGAAAAAAAATAATAACTAAAAACATAAAAGATATAAAATAAAGGCAAAACAAATTAAGATAAAGATAAAATATATAAAAATAAATTCAAATAAGATAAATATAAGAGATATAAGGCGATACTAAATAAGTATATGTTAATCATATAAATGAAAATAAATGAAAGATGATCATTCATTTAATATTTTCTTCAATGGTACATTAAATAGTTTGTGCGAAATGAAACATAATTAATGACGAGAAGTGCACAATCCAGTAATGTTGAGACATATTTTTTATGTGTGTCCTGGTGTTTGACAATATGAACATTTTTTTTGTTCGATCATGTTGTTCTTTTATGTCCATATCAGTCCTTATTTAACTTGGTTTTTTTATAATTATGTCCTGTATTTTTTACTTGAAATTAACATGATTACATCATCAATAATAATAATAATAAAAATAAATACTAATTTATGTTTATAGATTCAACTTTTATGTTGTTGTAGAGTTTAATTTTTTATTTTATTCATTCTTAAAAAAATTAAAACTAAACATTTTAAATTTATTACTTTTTTATTTTTATTTTGTAAAAACTCATTTCTTTATTCATTAATTATATTTCTAACTATTTTAAACATTAAAAATATTTATTTTTTAATGCATTCAAAATTAAAATTATAAAAAAAATTAATTTATTATTTTTTTAATTTATTTTTGAAATGGTGCTAGATAGGGAAATAAAAAATAAAAGGGTGTTAGATAGGGAAATAAAAACAAAAGGGTGCTAGATAGGGAAATAAAAACAAAAAGGTGCTAGTTAGGGAAATAAAAGTGTAAATGGTGCTAGATAGGGAATTTACCCCCATACAAAACGTGAGAATATATTTTTATTCTTCTTGTGTCACTCCCATAGATTAGTTTCTGAATTATGTAATCTGGACACACATTTGAAAAAAAGACTTATGGATTACATAATTCAAAAGTTAAAAATACTTCTGGATTATGTAATCAAGAAACTAATAATGCATCTGAAAAAAAGACAAATTTTTGAATTATGTAATCTGAAAGCGATTTATGAATTTAAAAAAAAAACTTTCAAATTAAATAATCCGAAATATTGCATACATATTTTTTGAAATACAAGGATTTATGAAGATGAAAGAAGAATATGGAAGTGAAGGAATAAACAGTCATTAAATATAAATAAATCAATAGACAAAAATTGGTTGTAGTAAATTTCAAACAACAATCCAATAAGATTAGAATGAATAAAAATAAAGGAAGATTTAGTGCAGTATATAAACAGAACATAAAAAAACCTATCCCAAGATCATTATCAACATGATAGTTAAAAAGGACAAAACAATCCATTTAATCATTATTTGTACAGCTGATTTATAAATAAATTCTTTTTATTCATTTATTATAAATAATATCAAAATAATAATTTAGATTGAGTATATATATTTAATTCATGAAATATTACCCATTCATTTATTATTTTTTAAAGTTTAATGATTCTGCTATCAAAATTATATTAGTATATTAATGAAAATGATAATTTATATACCTTAAATGGAAAACTAAAATAAAATAAAATGAATTATTTCTATTTATTATATTTAAAAAATTAAACATTAAATAAAAAAATTAATAAATATTAATATCATTATTAAATATTAATTCATATGATATAATTAGTATAGAAGAATATTCATTATTGAACAAAATACTTTAAGGTTCTGTTTGGATTAGGGAGGAGATGTGTGAGGATTTGAGGGAGTGGATGTGTGAGGAAAGTTTGAAGAAAGTGAGGGTGTTTGGATTAGGGTATGTTAGGATGAATGTGTGAGGAAAGTTTAAGAGAGTTTGTGAGTTATGTGATGGTTATGAGGGAATTTTAATTTTTTTTAAAGGTGTGAAATTTTACTTTACAGATTAACCTTTGTCTATTAAAAAAATTAATAATAAAATGAGTTGTTTTTGTTTAAAAATGAAAAACTTTCACACATTTCGTAGATTTAAAAATTATAATTAAAAAAATATATGTTAAATGTAAATATGTATAATATAAAAACTATAATTAGAAAAAAAAATATGTATTCAACAAATTAAATAAAAACAGAACTTCAAGTAATAAAATTGAAAAATAAATAAAATCTTATATAAATAAAAAGATATTATTTTTTAATATTAAAAACCCTCTAGAAATGAAAAATAAAAAATACTACAACAACAATAATATAACGTAATTAACAATAGATTTTTTTTTTATAAAAAATTATAATAAAATAAATTATAACTCATAAACATAATAACTATATATAGAAATATATTAACTATATTTTTTTCTACACTGATTTATAATATTTTATAAAATAATAAACAAACTTAAAACTTCCTTAAAATTTTTTATGATTTGTTTCTTCATTTTAAATATTATATATATATATATATATATTAAACATTGTACAATAATTTTTTTAAAATACTAATACATTCAAATGAAGCATTGTGATACATAAAATGAGGGTAAATTTGGAAATAAGGGATGCTGACATGTTTTTCCCTCTACATCTCTTCATTTTGAGGGGAGGGGGTATTTACTGTTCACAGGTATATCCTCACCTTCACTTCCCTGCACATCCCTTGATCCAAACCATGGATATCCACTCACATCCTTCCTCTTGAACAGTACATCCATGGAAGCAAACAGTGGATCTACTGTTTACAAGAAGAAAATAAGTGAGATGATATCAATGGTTTGGATTCAGGGTTTTGCAGGAGAGAGGAGGAGAAGATATATTGTAAATAGTAAATATCAGTTCCCCTTAAAATGAAGAGATGTAGAGGGAAAACCACATCAGCATGTGCTATTTCCGAATTTACCCTCATTCATCTCCAAGAGTGTTAATAATAAAAAACAATATCTTTTTATTTATATAAGATTATATTTTTGTTCTAATTTTATAGTATATATTTAATATTTTAAGAAATTATTTGAAGTTCTCTTTTTATTTAATTTATTGCTGCATTTATATTAATATATTTTTTTTATAATTATTATGTTTATGAGTTTGTAATTTATTTGATAATAGTTTTTATGAAATTATTTTCTATTGTTAATTACGTTATATTTTTTTTTAGTATTTTTTATTTTTTTATTACAATAGGGTTTTTAATAATAACAAATATTATATTTTATTTATATAAGATTTGATTTATTTTTTAATTTTATAATGTATGTTTAATATTTTAATAAATTATTTGAAGTTTTATTTTTATTTAATTTGTTCAATACATTTTTTTTCTAATTATAATTTTTAAATTATATCTATTTATATTTAATATATATTTATTTTTTAATTTTAATTTTTAAATCTACAAAATATGTGAAATTTTTTTATTTTTAAACAAAAATAACTCATTTCATTATTAAAAAATTTTAATAGGCAAGGATAAATATGTAAAGTAACATTTAACAATTTAAAAAAATAAATAAAACTCCCTCACAACTATCTTATCACTCACAAATTCCCATAAACTTTTCTCACACATCGACTCTAGGGTGTGTTTGGACTAGGGAGGGGATGTGTGAGGATTTGAGGGAGTGGATGTGTGAGGATGTGAGAAGAAAGTGAACTTGTTTGGATTGAGGTATGTTAGAGTGGATGTGAGAGAAAAATTTATTGGGATTTGTGAGTGATGGGATGGTTGTGAGGAAATTTTGATTTTTTTAAATGTGTAAAATGTAGGTTTACAAGTTTACCCTTATATTTAAAAATATTTGAATAATAAAATATGAAGTATTTTTTGCGTAAATTTGAGTTAATTAAAATTTTGTAATTATTTCCAATACCATTGAATAATTATTTAAAAAAAAACACGAATTTTTTATCATTAACACATGAAATTTTTTCATAAAAATAATAAATTTGTAAGTCACATGATGAGTATGATTGAAATTTTAATTTTTTTTAATTAATGAAAACTTAAAATTACAACTTTTTTTTATATTTAAAAAAACTAATTTATTTATTTATATAAATAACTATATTTAATTTTATTATATTATAATTTTATTTATTATTAATAATAAATAATAATTATTAAATATTTGATATAAAAATAATTATTATTAATATTACTATTATTTAATAATTTTATTTAATTTATATTTATTATCATTATTTTAAAAATATATTTTATTAATAATATCATTAAATATTTGTGTTGGTTAAATTTATTGTAATAATTAATATTTATATTTAGATAATTTTAATATTATTTTATTTGTATTATATTATGTTATATATTGAGTAATCTTATAGTTTTATGCAAAGACAAAAAAATGAGGCTAAAATGGGAAAAACACACTTGCTTATGTGGCTTTCTTCAAGGTTCTTTACAATACTAGAAGAAGTAAGGGAAGTACTGTTCACAATGATCCTCTCTTCCTCTTCCACACACATCAGCAGATCCAAACAAGGGATATCACTGCACTTCGATCCTTGTGAATAGTACATCCCTTGAAGCAAACAAGCCCTAATATATCACAATCCAAACAACCACACTTTCTTTTCACATCCTCACACTTTCTTCTCACATCCTCACACATCCACTCCCTCAAATCCTCATACATCCACCCCTATTGGTAGTGATTTCATTCACACTTGGAAACTAAAATAATAATAAAAATACTTATTACTGTATAAAAATAACTAACGTTAATAAATTAAACAATAAATTGCAATCAATAAGTAATAATGTCATTATTAAATATATATTAATACATATATAATTAACGTAGAAACACATTCATACATTCAACGGAACATTTCTACTATTCATTAATAGAAAATTAAAAAACCTTGGTTAATAAATTAATTATTGAGTTATAAACCGTTACTTTTTAATTTTTATATAAATATGTTTGAATATTTTATCTATTAAGAAGCGGACTTTAAGTCTAACTCAAGACCATAAAATCAGCTCATGGGATAAGGTTTGCACCCACTTATATACAATGAAATATTACTTTAAGCCTAACTCAACTCCATAAAACTGATTCATAGAAATAAGGTTTGCATCCACTTATATACAATAAAATATTCTCATTTCTAGTCGATGTGAAATCTCTAAATATTATTATATTTGATTAGTATTATTATATTTGATTAGTCAATATGTTTTATGTTATCTATAAATTGGTGGTTATTTTTGTTAGACATGACAAGAGCAGAAGGCTCACCTGAGGAAAATTGGTGAGATAGGTTTGAGAGATTGATAGAAAAAATGATGAGAAATAATAAGATGAAAATAGTTGGAGTTATGATAATGATGATGATTTTGGGACAGGGTGATAACGGTGTTTTGTGTGTGGAAGTTGGATCAAAGATTGAACCTAAGAAACTGTCATGCGAAGCAAAGTGTAGCATAAGTTGTATACTATCTAACCTTGCATATCCAGTATGTTTAATTCTTTGTATAGCCGATTGTCCCGATCATCCGCCCACTGATTGCATTAGTGGTTGTGGAGTCAACAAATCTATTACCATCAATATCGGTATTCACTCTTACACAACATTAATCTCTTTTTATGTTTTTATCATATATATTTGATTTTCTTTAATATTTGATTTCGTGCATCAGATGCTCGTGGGGTTGTCAACAATGTGGTGGATTCTTGCTTGCAAAAGTGTGAAGAAAAAAATTAGCTTTTGAGGAGATATTAGGAAATAATTTTACTTTTATATATATTCCATTGTATCAAAGAAATAATAATGGTGATGAATAACATCTTGTGTTTTTTTTTTAAAATTTCGTCATTTCATATAATAAATTTCCACTCACACAAATAATTAGTTATTATATTAATTAAATTAGAGATTAAACAAATTATTGATATTTAAAGTAGTTTTTAAATTAAATTCTAAAATTGGTAGTTAAAATCTTTGTAGTTAATTAGATATAAAATTAGAAACTCTTTATAAATTTAAAAACTACTTTAGATACCAAATTTTGTTTAGTATTTACAATAATCTCTAATTTAATCAATATAATAATTAATTATTATTTCTTGTGATGTTATATATATATATATAAATAAAAGTGAAATAACTTGTTTTTTAATCTTAATCTTCTCTTATTAAGCATTTAAATTATTAGGTGCAATTAATTCGTTTTTAGGTAATCACTAACATCTTTAATGGGAATTTTCCTCTTCGTTAATATATATTTAATAATTATTTTAACATTAAAAAAATATTATGAAATTTGAATGTAATGATATAAGTTTATTAAAATTATTAATGATTCCAATATTTATTAATATTTTAATTATTTTTTAAATAATATAAAATTGATTTTTTAATAATCTAAATTGAATTCTTTAAAATATTATAGTTTTGTATTATAAATAACAAAACCTACAGTAATATTTAAATGTAACTTCATTTAATTCTATTTTAGTTTCTATTCATTATGTCTTCATGTATTTTTAAATTATATAACTATATTGAAATATTTATTTAAAATTTATTTTTAATCAAAATATAAATTTGTTTGGTATTTCTCTATAAGATCAAAATTATAACAGAAATATTTAAATTAATAAATATAATATTTTTATTCACAGTTTATGTAAATAATTACTATACTTGTAAAAAAATTAAGCAAAAAACTGTAAATATATATTATTTATTATACAATTATTTGTGAAAATTAATTATTGTTTTACATAATTACAATTTAAATTAATAAAAATAAAAATTTATATTATTAAAAAATAATTAAAAATATAAATAAATACTAAAAATATTCATAATTTTAATAAATTCATAAGATTACATTAAAATTTTATATTTAATTATTGGAAATGATATTAGTTATAGTATCAATGTTATAAATAAGTAGATCTAAATTTGTATATCTATAAAATTATTATAATTAAGTTTTAAAATAATTATAATATATTTATATCTAATTAAAAATATATTTTCTAAACTAAAGTAATTTATTGTAAAAATTATTTTATTAGATCTCAATATTTTCATATTGAAATAATTATAATTAATATATATATATATATATATTAACGAATATGAGAGTATTTTATTATAATAATTATGGTGTAACACATCCTACAAGATATTAATCATTCGGTAAAGGAGAATTAAGTACATCTATCCCCTATAATGAATCTGAAAAACTAATTTAAAATAAAGAATTAAGATTATGAGTAAATTATTTTATTTACATTTAAGCGAACCCATATATATATATTAATGTTATTTGTGAAAATTACGAGTGTCATTTTTACTATTGAAATTATGGTGTTGGTGGTTATAAAAAGTATGGTTAGAGTTAGGGGTGAAAATACAGGCCGGGGTCCGTTTCATATTGGCATGTTTCGTATTTCACCGGTAAAATATGTGTTGAGTTAGGTTGTCCTATAAAATTGACATGGATTGAATTTGCTAGTCCATCTCTTATAAGTGTTGGTCCACTTGTTACTTCTTGCACCCCATAAAATTTTTGTGTGCAGTTTTTCGAAACAATTATTTTATCTTTTAGAATCTGGAACAACTATTTTGACTTCTGAAATTGATGGGATACAGAAAGAAATTTATGGGATGTTGAAAAAAAAAACTTTTTATTATTACGTGGGCTATCGAGCTAGCCCGTCCTACCCCGTCCTTCACCTACATGCAGGTTATGTGTAGCATCTCTAATTTTACCCCTATTTAATAAAATAAAATGCAAGTAGTAACTAATTAACATATCAATATATGCAACTATCTCATAATTGTATCTCAAAAGATATTCCTCTTCATAGGGATTTTAATATATACACAACAGTTTTAAAAAAATAAAATAGAGCATTCAAAATAAAGTCATCTCATCCTTCAACTGCTCACTGAGGAGCTTTATTATCTGCAATCTCATATGCTCCTGTGTAAAAACACGATTATCACAGATAAAGAAAACAAAAACACAAAAAACAATAGGATAAACTAGCTATAAAATAATTCTATAAAATTTTAATTTCAATTTAACAAACATAATTCATCAAGTCTCATAAAATTTCTCAAACCATCAAGTGTCTATCATAAATTATCATTCACATTTCTCATGTCAGAATTCTATTGACCAACATACTGAGACACTTGACTCTACTTCCGGAAGACTCGTACGTTAACTTAGACTCAGAGATATGCATTTGTCATACTATCTCACTGTGAAATCCACACAATTATGCGCATAAATAATCTCAATATTATCTCTCCTAGTATGACAAGGTTAACTCATATAATAGGTCAAGTTAATTATCTTTGAAACAACTTATCCATTCATATGAACTTCTTTCGACTCTCACCACCTTAATAACTATCTATATGATTCCATTATCTTGGGAGAGTCATGATATCTCCTTCTAGACGAATCCCTAGTCAATGCACATCCTAAACAATCTTAACACGGTGTTTTTTTTTTCTTTTTTTTTTCCGAAAATATATTATGTCTTGATTAAAATTCATATTCCACATCTCACAATATCCAAAATCACACAATTAAATCATACCAAAGCTTAGAATTTCATTGAACTCATAATTTTATAAAACTACACATTACATTGACAGTTCCTGCACAACATTATACAAACACTCTCATTGAGTCAATTAGTTATTATGTTAATCTATTTCACAATTCAATCTCAAACAAATTCCAATCTACTAAAAAACAAGAAATTTTGTAAGAAAATTTGAGACTAGTAACAATGCCATCCTCTAACATCCAAATCTTCTAGCCTAGGGTTCTATTAGCAATTTAAACTAGTTTCCCTTACCTTTACATGAGCAGATGCTCACTAAGAGCTCCAATTCTACCAAAAGCTTAAAAGTAGCTTAACTTGCACCACAAAGTTTTAATAAAAAATCTAACTATATAACTAAGACTCTGAGCTAACAGAGATTAGTTATGAAGCTAAAAGAGTCACGTGCAAAAACCTAGATTGAAACAAACCTAGAAGTTCAAAATTTGACTCAGAGAGAAGAGAAAAAAATAAACTTACTCCATCAGAGATTGAGATTCTGATCGGACAATCTTGTAGTCTTTGCTGCCAGGAGTCTAATGACGTACTTTGATCGTCAAACTGATGAGCGAGGAAGTCAAAATCTTAGAGAGAAGAGAGAGAAAAGGAAAAAAGAAACTTTTAGAGAGATGGTGATTATTTTATAGTCTTCTATTTATATGTTATTTTTATTTTAATAATAAAATATTTAGGTGTCATTTAAAATATACGACTTCTACTTTAAGATTATTTTCTAGATCCTTACAATATGCAGGATACCTAAGTAGGTTTGCGAATCAAAATAGGGAACCTAAGAGTGTAATTCTTTGTAACGGATTGTGGACTAGCCCGCACGACTCACTCCCATATTGTCACCTCTAGTTAGAGTGTAATTCTTATTTAGCTCTAGTTAGAGGGTAATTCTTATTTAGTGTATTAAGCTATTTCTTTTTCATCTTAATGTTCCTTGGACTCTTAGTGAAAGAGGGTTATTGGGGGCATCCCGAAAACGTCCGGGTCGAAATATGGCTTTCAAATTAAGTTCCGAATTAGTGGATGTTGCCAAAGGTAGTGGCGATGCCATACGCAAAAAGGAAGAGTCTCATAGAATGACAGAGGCAAATAGAGCTTTTGCACATTTTCGTTAATCCATGAACATGATCTATATAGACATGTAGACCCATGAATCCATACATCTCGCACGACTCACTCCCATATTGTCACCTCTAGTTAGAGTGTAATTCTTATTTAGCTCTAGTTAGAGGGTAATTCTTATTTAGTGTATTAAGCTATTTCTTTTTCATCTTAATGTTCCTTGGACTCTTAGTGAAAGATGACAGAAATGCTTGAAGAGGTGTGGGTATGAATTTTAAAGTTTCACATATATTTAGTGAAAAGTAATCATTATACTATTAAGTTAGATAATTTTGAAATTGATACAAAAATTAAACTTTAAATGATTTGATTTGCTTCTGTATTTGTTGATAGTGATATGGAGTTTAAATTGAAAAAAAAAACTACATAATAACTTTCCATCTTTTACCTATTACTTTTAATCCTAAGATATTCAACTATTTTTTACAAAAAATAATTATCCTCACATTAGTTTAATAATTTTTTTTTATCGACAATAACAAATAAATAAAATAGAATCACCTCATATCATATCATAGTGGTTTAACCTTAATATTTAATAGTTATATAAATATGGTACTTCTAATGCTGGAAATTCATATATTAAAAGCGGACATGTAGAAATAATATTTCATACTTAGACCTAATAAAAGATAATATTTTTAATAAAAAATATTAATCAATTTTAAAATAATTAAATCTCTATTTTTTTTTTTTGGAAAATAACGTAATATTAATTAAAACATATATTATTCTATCTGTTTTGCAGCGACTGTAATTTAATATTTTATTCTCTCACACAGTACAACAACAATAAATATAACATTTTCAAAATAATTTTACGCATATTTTTATTTTTTTAGTAAAGGGATTATTTAAGTAGAATAAAAAAGCAATTAAGAACAAACTATAAAAATCAATAAATAAAACATTACATTTAATATTTATTTAGATAAATAAAACCTTACTCATTATAGAATAGAAGAAAGAGGTATTAAATATTCATTCAATACATTTAATACTTTCATGCATTAAATTCATTGATGTTCATTAATAACATTAAATACATATATAAATACTCAGAAAATATGTGAATGCAACGGTGACCGTTGTCACCTTGCATAATTCTTAATCAGTAGAAAATACTATGATTTTGAAATTATTCAAATTTTAATAACTACAAATAAAATGAATTTAATATAATGACAGGGATTGTAATTCTATTTTATGAATATAAAATATTAAGTAAAATTATGTCTACAAATAATTATACCAACAATTAAAACACTGCATCTCATGAATATAACTAATGTACATAATTTTATACAGAATGAATGCAACTTTTAGAAATATACTAAATTGTATGAGACTTATTTTTATTTAATAAACAATTTTGATAATACATACATTTATTCTTAAACTTAAACACTTAACGATGAATATATATATATATATATATATATTATTTTATTTTATGAGATTTCTTTAGGAAGTAATTGAAGTAAATAAGAGAAGACAAAAGGTTGTAGAAACTGATTGAAGGTAATTGCACTTGCAAAACTGATTTACTTCAATAATATATATAATAAAATTACAATTAGTGTAAGCTATAAAATAGGAATACTAACAGACCTGTAAACTGACTATTAATTCGGTCTTAACTTGATCGAAGACCGAATTCTTTGCAAGATTAATTGCAGAGACATTGTCAACATAAATCTTAATTAGAACATCTAGATTAAAGTCATGATATTGTTTTTCTCAATCGCCATCAATTCTTCATTCATAGCCTCTTGCCATTTGGGGTGTTGAATGACATTTGCAAGTCTCACAGGTTCTGAATCTGCAAAAAAAAAAAGCAAAGTGAACCAAATCTCCTTTGTCATCAACTTCATCATCAAGATTTACTTCGCCTACAAGTTGTCGTTGTTGCCTTCTTGGTCGCTCCATCATAGTTGCAATTGGAGCTGCAACTTCATATTGAATTACAGCTTCAGGTTGAACTACAGCTTCAACTTGAACTGTAGGTGCTTCAAGAGTGACTCCATCTTTCACATCATCGTTCAAAACGTAAATATATCGTTTTTTCGAATCCATTTCAGTTGCTGCATTCCATTGCCATTCCTCATCTTCAACAAATGTAACATCACGACCGATAATCACCTCCTTCTTTGTCATTGGATTGTACAGTTTGTATCCTCCATGCTTATATCCAATGAAAATGGTCTTCACTGCCTTATCATCCAACTTCGATCTTGCTGCCTTAGGGACATGAGCATAAGTGATTGACCAAAATACCTTCAAGTGCTGCACATTGGGTTTGAATCCGCTCCATGCCTCAATCGGAGTTGTGTTAGGAACACTCCAAGTGGGTGATCTGTTTATCAAATATACCGCACATGTTATGGCTTCAACCCAAAAATAATTTGGCATACCTTTCGCTTTAAGCATGCTCCTCGCCATGTCCATGATTGTTCTATTCTTTCTCTTAGCAACTTCGTTGTGTTGAGGTGTGTAGGGACAAATTATGTTATGCTGCAAACCAAGTTCTTCACAGTGCCTCTTGAACTCACTAGACTTGTACTCACCCCCTCCATCACTATGCATCATCTTAATTTGTCTGTCACTCTGTCTTTCAACAAATGCTTTAAATATATTTTAAAGCAGTGGAATACCTCATCCTTGTTTTTCAATAGAAAAATTCAGGTTTTCCTAGAAAAATCATCAATAAAGGTTAAAAAATACTTATTACCTCCAATTGATGATATGTTCATCGGGCCACAAACATATGTATGAACAAGCTCCAAAGGAAATTTTGCACGCCAAGGCTCCTTAACAAATGGTATCCTGCGATTCTTTCCAAAAATGCAAGTCTCACACAATTGATCAGGGTGATGAATATGGGGTAAACCATTCACTAAATTTCTTTTGGAAAAAAATTCCAAACTCTGAAAATTTAAGTGCCCAAAGCTTAAATGCCATAACCACGATTCATTATTTACTATTGCATTCAAACATTTGAAATCATCCATATGAATATATACTGGAAACTTGCGATTTTTTTATAAAAATGTTTTAAGAATGAAATTACCCTTTTTATCAAAAAGTGAGAATTTATTTTCAACTATGTGCATCACGTAACCCTTTTCTGCTAGCTGTCCCATACTCAACAAATTACTTTTCATATCAGGTACATAGAAAACATCATAGATGTACTTTTGATCACCATTCTTCAATGTAATAAGAATTCGCCCTTTTCCAGTCACCGGAACTAATCTGCCATCACCGAATTTCACTTTTGTGCGAAATGAGTTATCCAAATATGCAAACAGCTCCTTCTGACCACACATATGATTCGTGCAACCTGTATCCCAAATACTAAGTCTGATTGTTTGGTGTTTCATTTGATGTGGTTGTCATTAGTACTGCATGATCCTCTTCATCTTGTACATGATTACTGTCTTCTTGAGCACAATTGACAGCATGATTATCACTTTTTGATCTGCACTCATTTGCATAATGGCCATGTTTATGGCAATTATAACACTCAACATTTGATTTATTATAAATGCCTCCTTGTCCTCCGCGCCAAGAGTTATTTGAACTTGAATTGCGATTGGAACCAGTGTTGTTTTGCTCAGCACCTCCATGATTCTGGCCACCACAACCTTTGCTAGAATAGCTACCACCATGTCCCCGTCCTCTGCCTCGTGAACTACCGTGTTTATGATATGATCTACTAATTGAGGCTTGTGCTTGTAAAGCCTGTTCAAT
Source organism: Phaseolus vulgaris (assembly GCF_051622355.1). Lineage (NCBI taxonomy): Eukaryota > Viridiplantae > Streptophyta > Magnoliopsida > Fabales > Fabaceae > Phaseolus > Phaseolus vulgaris. Next base: position 7,592,739 of record NC_143508.1, read on the forward strand.
TGGTTTTTCAATATTATTGTCATTCATCCGTTGCTCATGTGCTCGTAGGGAACCATACAATAACCTTACTGTCATTTTTGAAATGTCATTGGTCTCTTCAATTGCGGCAACAACATGTTCAAATCTGGGAGTTAAAGATGTTAAAATCTTTTCCACCTTTGCCTGTTCCGAATGTGTTTCACCATTGGTCTTCATCTGATTTGTCAAGGCAAAAACTTTATTTATATATACATCAGTAGTCTTTGTGGTTTCCATCTGCAACCATTCATATTGACGTCTTAGGGTTTGAAGATGCACCCTCTTGATCTTGTCATCACCTTTATAATTGGTTGACAAAATGGTCCAAGCCTCATTTGCAGTTGTTGCTTCTTCTATCTGTTCAAACGTCTCGTCATTCATCCCTTGATGGATGAGATACAAAGTCTTATTGTCCTTCTTCTTCTGGTCACGATGCGCTACTCCTTGCGCCTCAGTTGCATTATCACTCAATGCAGACACTCCACTCTCAAACGACATAAATAAGAGAAGACAAAAGCTTGTAGAAACTGATGGAACGTAATTGCACAAGATTGCAAAACTGAAGCTGCTATAAAATAGGAATACTAACATGTCTGTAAACTGACCATTAATGCAATAATAACGGTAATAAAATAATTTAAGAATGATAAAATCAGAATTAATAATAACAAACTCAGAATTAATAACTTACAATTTCTTATATTAAAAAATGTATAGTATTTACTTGCATTTAAATATACAATTATATGGGTAAGATGATTTTCAAAGTTACGATATAATGCCTTAATGTAGTTTTTGTAAGTTTTATATCATATTATTTTTAAAATAGGAGAAAAATTGCTATTAAGTCAACAATAATTCTGTATTATTATAATTCATAATCTTGTATAAGATTTTAACTTTTATTTTATCGTATTAGCAGGGCCAATAAAATAATATTTTTATAAAACACAAATCTTAAACTTATAATTTAAACATGATCGGTGTAATAAAAATGAATCAATATTCTTAGTTTAAATATTTTATTTTTTTTAAATTTTTTTATTAAATTAAAATTGATAAGATTTTCTTTGTTTTAGAGGTAAAAACTTCATCACGATTTTATTTTAAAAGACATTTTAAAAAACTAAGAAAAAAATATATTTAAAGAAGTTATAATAAATAGCAGTTAAAGATAATTGTAGAGACTCTTGAGAATCAGGAACACATCCCACCAAATTGAAATAAGATCCTGGAAGATCAAAAAACCTTTCTAGAAATAAGTTAACATTGATCTTTAATAGATTCGATCATCATAACAAAGGATCCATGATCAAATACTATAAATAAACCATTTACAAAGGAGTAAGGTATGTTTTTATCAAATACATCATATACTCTTAATAAGCAATTCCCAATGTTTTTACCCGTACTGTTTTTTTTCTATTATTGTTTTACTTTTCAGAAATCTATTGAATTTTTTTTCTGCATTTCCATAATTTCTAATTACACTCCCATAGTTTACAATGACCATTCTAGTCTTTACAAATGTAACTTCCAGATTATATTTTCTGGAAATCTTTCAAAACAAGGTTTCTGAAATTTCTATATGTTTTCTGAAACATGATTTCCATACGAATTTCTAGAACAGGAGAACAAAATTTTCAAAATGTATTCTGAAATAAATTTTTTAGAATAAACTTTTTGAAACATATGAAATACTTTCTATTATGAACTTTTTGGAATAAACTCTCTAAAACTTATGAAATAATAATGAGATTTAATTTTTAAAATATATATGATTCCTTTGGGAACTAAAATTCCATAACAAGTTTCCAACTAAACCTTTTTTTTTTTTTTTCTTCTTTTTTTTTTCTCCTAAAGAGTACAACGACGACGGTGGCAATAACGGTGACATAGTGTAACGAGGAAAAATATTTTAGTCTTTTTACTTATAATATGGGATGCAGTTAGTAGTCATGGGGTGCAGGAAGCAAAAGTCAATTTATTGCATGTGTCTTTTATATGTTCAATTCGAGAGACGGACTAAAGGAAGGCAACTTCTTCCTGCACCTCTATAAATTTCTTTCTGCACCCCCTCACTTTCTGAAAAGACTGTTTTGCCCACTTTAAAAAATGACTCAGATTGTTATGTTTTTTCAGAACATGTTTTATGAATTTCAGATTTATTAATCCGGAAATTAAAATAAAATTGTTTAAAAAAAGATGTTCCATAATGATTTTTTTGTCTTCTGGATTTTTTAGTCTGAAAATATATTTTGCTTACAGAACCATTATTCCAAAAATACCTAAAACTGTAAAAGGTAATTTCGGTATTTTTTAAGAATGTAGGGTGCAGGAAGAAAAGTGTAGTGGTGCAGGAAGAAACACCCCTAAAGGAATCATAAGACTTGTTGGGCTTGTTCTAGCCCAATAATAAATCCATCAAAGAATTGCAAATCTGACTTGTTAGAGGCTGATTCTCCCTGCACCCAATCAAATTAAACTAACACCCAGTTATTTATGTGAAAGTACTGAAAATATCCTTAATAAAAATGAAATTAGGTTAACTTAATTGTGAACCCAATCACACACCCAACAACCTTCGTTCTCGCACGACCAGTGCCACCTTGATTTTCGTGCACCATATCACTTTCATCGAACAACTTCAGAATAAATGACTATTTTACCTTTAACATTTTGGATATTAATGTCTGCAATACAAATAATGTATTTCAAATTTCAAACGTCGAGATCCGAAGACATTTTTTACCTTCCGGATACGAATATTCAGATTTTACATTGAATGCTTTTGACTACCTATATACATCCGTAAGCCATTTTCTGAAAAATGAAAAAAGAAACGACATGCACCATTGTCACTGCATCCACCACATGAAAACGAAAATACTTACATAAAAACACAATCCCACCGCACCTAATAGTAATGCCTCCTAACAGTAATGCTTCGGTCTCCACCACCACAACAAATGATCTCTTCTGTAGAATTTTTTTTGAAATAAAAGTGATAAGGACAGTTAGAAATTTTAAAAAAATTGTTGGGTGCAGTTACAATTGATCTGGTGTAGGGAGAATTAGTCGTGAATTAAATATAAATAAATCAATGGGCAAAATTGGATGTAGTAAATTTCAAACAACAATTCAATACAATAAAATTAGAATGAATAAAGGAAGATTTAGTGCAGTATATAAACATAACATAACATAAAAAAAACCCTATCCCAAGATCATTAACAACATGATAGTTGAAAAAGACAAAACAATCCATTTAATCATTATTTGTACAGCTGATTTATAAATAAATTCATTTTATTCATTTATTATAAATAATTTAGATTAAGTGTTATATATATATATATATATATTTAATTCATGAAATATTAGTGATTCTTTTATTATTTTTTAAAATTTAGTGATTCTGCCATCAAAATTATATTGGTATATTAATGAAAATGATAATTTATATACCTTAAAAAGGAAAAGTAAAATAAAATTAATTATTTATATTTATTATATATTTAAAAAATTAACCATTAAATAACAAAAAATTTAATAAATATTAATATCATTATTAAATATTAATACATATAATTAGCATAGAAGAATATTCATCATTGAACAAAACACTTTAAATGTAAAACAATAGAAGGTTAGAAAAAACCATTACAAATGGTAGTGATCAGTTTTCACCCCAAGTCTAAACTGTATTAATATATTAGTGAACTTCGTAAGTTATATACCTTAAATTGAAGACTAGAATAAATAAAATTATTTTATATGTATTAATATATAAAAATAAAATTATATAATAATAAAATAAACATTAAATAGAAATTTAAATTTATTAAATATATAATAATGCCATTATAATTACTAATACAAATGATCAACATAGGAATCTTCATGAACGTTAGTGGTTCAGTTTTGACCTTTAGATCAAAATATTAAACTAGTATATTAATGAAAATTATAATTTATATACTTTAAATGGGAGGTTAAATAAAATGGAATATTTATATTTAGTTATATACTTATAAAATGAAACATTTATCGATGTACTCACTATGTTTTTTTAGTAGATGCCTACTTCCTTAATTATTGACCGTTTTAGATTGATAAAAATTTAAAATATGATTCAATTTTCAATAAATTTTTTTTAGCAAAATTTGAATTTAAATTAGTTAAAAAATAATTGATTATCTCATAAAAAAATCAATTATGTTGAGTAAAATATTTCTTTTTTAACTTTAAATCCGTTGAGATAACATCGATCAATTATCGTATATGAAGTATTATCTGTCTTAGAATTTGAAGCTCGTCATGCTTTTATCCTTAAAAGACACTTCAATGAATTAAGGAAGAAAGAAATATATAAAATTAGTCTTAATCTCTCTAAATGTGTGAGACTATATTTAACAAATAATTGATTAATTATAATTAATTATAGTTAATAATATTCGATTATTTCGATCAGTATCTCCAAACCTATTTAAAAAAAAAATCTTCAAATTTAATTTATCTAAGTAATACACTTTCAACATTCTTTGACCAATAACTGTTGTAACTTTCTGTTTGCACAAGATTAATTAAATGTATTGAAGAATCTATCCTATTATCTTAAATTTGCATGTTTCGTGGTAGACAACGTTAATTCATTGTTTTAACCTTTCATACAATAGTTTTTAAGAAGACAGGTTTTAAATATTAAGAGATTTTTTTCAACTAATCCACCCTTATTGGTCGTGATTTCCTTCACACTTGGAAACTAAAATAATAATAAAAATACTTATTATTACTGCATAAAAATAACACCACGTTAATAAATTAAACAATAAATTGCAATTAATTTAATTAGAATGTAAAAATGTCATTATTAAATATATATATATATATATATATATTAATACATATATAATTAACGTAGAAGCACATAACATTTCTACTATTCAATGATAGAAAATTAAAAAACCTTGGTCAATAAATTAATTATTGAGTTATAAATTGTTACTTTTTAATTTCTATATGAATCTGTTTGAATATTGTATCTGTAAGTATTATTATATTTGATTAGTCAATATGTTTATGTTATCTATAAATTGGTGGTTATTTTTCTTAGACATGACAAGAGTAGAAGCTTCACCTGAGGAAAGTTGCTGAGATAGGTTTGAGAGATTGATAGAAAAAATGATGAGAAATAATAAGATGAAAATAGTTGGAGTTATGATAATGATGATGATTTTGGGACAGGGTGATAACAGTGCTTTGTGTGTGGAAGTTGTATCAAACATTCAACCTGCGAAACTGACATGCGAACAACACTGTAGCATAAGTTGTATACTATCTAACCTTGCATATCCAGTATGTTTAGTTATTTGTATAGCCAAATGTCCCGATCCACCCACTGATTGCATTCGTGCTTGTGGCCTCAACAAATCTATTACCATCAATATCGGTATTCACTCTTACACAACATTAATCTCTTTTTATGTTTTTATCATTTTTTTTATCATATATATTTTATTTTCTTTAATATTTCATTTTGTGCATCAGATGCTCGTGGGGTTGTCAACAATATCGTGGATTCTTGCTTGCAAAAGTGTGTGAAAAAAAAAAGCTTTTGAGGAGATATTAGGAAATAATTTGAGGATATATATTCCATTATATCAAAGAAATAATAATGGTGATGAATAAAATCTTGTGTTTTTTTTTTTAAATTTCGTCATTTCATATAATAAATTTTCACTCACACAAATGATTACTTTTGTTAATGTGTATGAATATTAAGATTGGGAGTGTAAAATTAGTCTTTCACCTTACATGTTTAAATCTGAATTAAAAGAAAAATAAAAAGATGTATGGTAATATTTTGGGAGATAATTGGAATTTGTTTATCTCAGACTATTAGGGATCTAACATAAATTTTTTTTATTTAAATTAAGATTTCTAATTTCTTCTTTTTCGTACGATTTTGATATGATTTCTCTTCCCTTCTTGTTTTCTTTCTTTGATGGTGGTTGAATGAGTGTTTGTGAATGTTTTGGAGATCATTTTGTGGTCTGAATTATGGTTGTGTGTCATCGTTAAAACAGATGTTCTCTATATTTTTCACAGTTGTTTTTAAGATCTCAATTATGATAATGTATGAATATTTTCTTTACCATTTTATTTTTCTTATGAATGTATTCATTTCACTATTCACCCGATGTTGTAAGAATTAGAATGATCATAAATTTTGATATACACAAAAATTGATAGAAAAAAACATCAAATTCTTGATAGAAAACTCGAATCGAAACTAATAAAGAAATGAAAGTGCTGGTTAGACCCACAGGATACTAGAGCCCAAAATCTCCAACATTCCTTCATTTACTAGAAGTTTTTTTATTTTTTTTTGGTATTTTTGAGTCATTTTTCTAAATTCTAGGAATTTAGTTTACAAAATTATGAAAATCTTTTAGATTTTTTTTTCTAAATTTTTTATTATGTCATGTTTGTTACACTATTAAAAAAATATAAGTAAATTTTAAAGACAAAAAATAATTAGTTATTATAAAATTAAAGATTAAAAAATTATTAATATTTAAAGTAGTTTCTAAATTAAATTAAATTATAAAATTTGTAGTTAAAATCTTTCTAACTACTTAAATATCAAATTAAAAACTATTTATAAATTTAGAAACTACTTTAAAAATATTAATAATTTTTAATATATAAAATAATCTTTAATTTAATCAATATAATAATTAATTATACTTTTAGTATATAAAATAATCTTTAATTTAGTCAATATAGTAATTAATTATTATTTCTTGTAATGTTATATTTGATTTAGTCAATAATATTTCTTGTAATGTTATATATATATAAATAAATAAATAAGTAAAATAACTTATTTTTTAACCTTAATCTTCCCTTATTAAGCATTTAAATTATTAGGTGCTATTAATTCGTTTTTAGGTAATCACTAACATCTTTAATGGGAATTTTTCTCTTCGTTAATATATATTTAATAATTATTATAACATTAAAGAAAAGTATTATGAAATTTTAATGTAATGATATAAGTTTATTGAAATTGAAATTATTAATGACTCCAATATTTATTTATATTTTAATTATTTTTTTTAATAATATAAAATTGATTTTTTAATAATCTAAATTTAATTCTTTAAAATATTATAGTTTTGTATTATAAATAACAAAACCTACAGTAATATTTAAACGTAACTATATTTAAATTTATTTTAGTTTCTATTCATTATGTCTTTATGTATTTTTAAATTATATAATTATATTGAAATATTTATTTAAAATTTATTTTAATCAAAATATAAATTTGTTTGGTATTTCTCTATAAGATCAAAATTATAACAGAAATATTTAAATTAATAAATATAATATTTTTATTCACAGTTTATGTAAATAATTACTATACTTGTAAAAAAATTAAGTTAAAAACTGTATATATATATATATATATTATTTATTATACAATTATTTGTGAAAACTAATTATTGTTTTACATAATTACAATTTAAATTAATAAAAAATTTAAATTGATATTATTAAAAATTAATTAAAAATATAAATAAATATTAAAAATGTTCATAATTTTAATAAATTCATAAGATTACATTAAAATTTTATATTTAATTATTGGAATGATATTAATTATAGTATCAATGTTATAAATAAGTAGATCTAAATTTGTATATCTATAAAATTATTATAATTAAATTTTAAAATAATTATAATATATTTATATCTAATTAAAAATATATTTTTTTAACTAAAGTAATTTATTGTAAAAATTATTCTTTTAGATCTCAATATTTTTCATATTGAATATAATTATAATTATAATTATATATATATATATATATATATATTAACGAAAGAAAGAGAGAGTATTTTATTGTAACAAGTATGGTGGAACACATCCTACAAGATATATTAATCATTCGGTAAAGGAGAATTAAGTGCATCTATCCCCTAATAAATCTGAAAAACTAATTTAAAATAAAAAATTAAGATTAAGAGTAAATTATTTTATTTACATTTAACCCATATATATATATATATATATGTATATTAATGTTATTTGTGAAAATTATGAGTGTCATTTTTATTATTGAAATTCTGGTTTTGGTGGTTATAAAATGTATGGTTAGAGTTAGGGGTGAAAATACGGGTTGGTCCGTTTTATATTAGTCTGTCTCGTATTTGACCTGTAAAATATTTAACTGTGCACCTCATCAATTTTAAAATTTAATTTTTATAATATAAAAATGAATTTCATAAATGAAAATTTAGAACAGAAAAAAAAAATCTAGAATAAGCTTTTCGAAACAACTATTTTACCTTTCAGAATCTGGAATAACTATTTTGACTTCTGGAATTGATGGGATGCAGAAAGAAATTTGATGGGATGTTGAAAAATAAACTTTTTATTATTAAGTGGGCTATTGAGCTAGCCTACCCTATCCCGTCCCTGACCCGCATGCAGGTTATGTGTAGCACCCCTAATTTTACCCATATTTAATAAAATAAAATGCAAGTAGTAACTAATTAACCTATGAATATATGCAACTATCTCATAATTGTATCTCAAAAGATATTCCTCTTCATAGGGATTTTAATATATACACAACAGTTTAAAAAAAAAATAGAGCATTCAAAATAAAGTCATCTCATCTTTCAGCTGCTCACTGAGAAGCTCTATTACCTGCAACCTCATATGCTCCCGTGTAAAAACACGATTATCACAAATAAAGAAAACAAAAATACAAAAAAACAATAGGGTAAACTAGCTATAAAATAGTTCTATAAAATTTCAATTTCAATTTCAATTTAACAAACATAATTCATCAAGTCTCATAAAATTTCTCAAACCATCAAGTGTCTATCATAAATCATCATTCACATTTCTCATGTCAGAATTCTACTGACCAACATACTCAGACACTTGACTCTACTTCTGGAAGACTTGTACGTTGACTTAGACTCAGAGATTTGCACCTGTTACACTATCTCACTGTGAAATTCACACAGCTATGCTCATAAATAATCTCAATATCATCTCTCATAGTATGACAAGGTTAACTCATATAATAGGTCAAGTTATTTTGTCTTTCAAACAACTTACCCATTCATATGAACCTTCTTCAACTCTCACCACCTGAATAACTTTATCTATATGATTCCATTATCTCAGGAGAGTCATGATATCTCATTCTAGATGAATCCCTAGTCAATGCACATCCTAAACAATCTTAACACGGTATTTTCTTCCCCGAAAATACTATGTATTGATTAAAATTCACATTCCACATCTCACAATATCCAAAATCACACAATTAAATCATACCAAAGCTTAAAATTTCATTGAACTCATAATTTTATAAAACTACACATTACATTAACAGTTCCTGCACAACATTATACAAACACTCTCATTGAGTCAATGAGCTATTGTGTCAATCTATACATACACATACCTTGTTTTTGCCACTGTGACTCTCTCCACTATCAGGTAAACAACTCTATCAAACTATATATGTGCTTTACTCTAGTAAGTTTTCAGGTGTCACTCTTATAAACATAACACACTTTATACATTATTAAATTTTTACACCAAATTTTAGGAGTTACTATATACATATATTCTATTTAAGTATATATCCTTAATATAATTCTGTACAAGTAATTTTTTTTTTTAACTTTTATAACAACTATCTTTTACCACATATATGTTAAACTCTATTATGTAGTATGTTATGTATATACATGTATGTATGAAGATGTAGAATATGGTGGTAGAAAGTGAAAACATTTGCTGGCTATGATTAAAACCATGATTAACACAGAAAGCTTTTATAAAAAGGGTATTGGTGTTAAAAAGATGTTCACTTACAATATAGTTTTTACTAAGCAACCAAAATAAGGGGGTCAGAGCTTTCTGCACTTAAAAAGAATATAAAAAAAATGGTTCTATAAGATAAAATATGAGGATTTGGCATTCAAAATACCATTATGGAGTCTCATGCTCACTGTCTGCAGAAACAGTTTTTGTTCCTACAAGATCTAAGCCCTGTAGAACACTTCCTCTTGTGATGTCTTGTGAGGTTCTTCTCGTCTTTCCGACCTTTCGGTTAGTCTTCTTTCTGCTGGATCTCCTTTGGTCTGGACACGATGGGGGAGTACCTGCGAAGACACTCCGATGATCAAGTCAGACCGAAAGTTAAGTACCAGAAGAGTGGGGAGTGAATAGTTACCTTGGGTGTTGTGCCTCTTCTGCTATTTATACTGCTCTAGGTGGGCTATGGCTGCTGTGGGCCTGCTTTAGGGTCCAAACGAAGGCCCAATTGTGCCTTAACCGTGCTTATCATTTAAGTTGGGTTGTTTATACCTAATTACGTGTTTAGCTTCGCCTGTTGTCGTCTAGTCGGTTTTGTCATCTTGTCGTCTAGTCGTCCTTTCAGTCATCTGGTAGTACATATGCCCCCAGGCTCAAGTGAGTTGGTTTAAACGTAACGTAGAGTCGAATTGCCGTGAGCCTTCGTAAGTCGAGTGTGTACGTGAGCGCTCAGTTGGTTGAGGTTGAGTACGTTGGCTTGTACTCGAGGCGTGTGTGCGTGGTACTGTGAGATGTGACCGCTGGGTAAGATCTGACGTGTTCATTGCATGTGGACCCAACGGTGGACATGCGTTCTGACGCTTCGCCTTCTCATTTCTTTCACCTATAAATAGGAGTGACAGTGGGCTCTGATTTCTTCGGGTGATCCGTGAACTTTCTCCGAGAGTCCGACAGCCGAGTAATATTTCTGCATTCCTTGTGTATTGAATGAAGAGTTTCCTGGAGGTAACAATGTCTTTTCTTTCGGCTGGTGCCTCATGTCCGTCTGTGTCTGGGGGGTCTGATAGGGAGAGGCCATTGGCTGATGATATCCCTATCATAGATGCCGAGAATGCCGAAGGCTCTTCTCGGGCTGTCGGTCCTTTAAGTCGGGAAAGTGAGCAACCCATAGTGTCGTTATCATTGAGTGGCTATGCAGGGGAGGAAACCCGAGAGGCCGAGTATAGATGGGTACATAGTAGCGTTCGTGAGTTCTTCTCCGATTTTACCAAAGTTTCGTTGCTCCAGGATTTTGTAGATAGCGTAGATATTGTATTAGATGGTGTGCCTAGTGGTGCTTTCGCTCTTCGTAGGTGTCGAGAGTTCGAGACTGTTTGTTTGGGTAGGGGGGAAGGGCGAAAGGATTTTTTCTATTTCTATTCTTGTTTGTTTTCGGATATGCATATCCGCTTTCCACTTGATAGTTTTACCATGGAAGTGCTGCGTGTTTTAAATGTAGCCCCCACGCAACTGCATCCGAATAGCTGGGCAGCTATCCAGGCCTTTCGGTTGCTTTACGATGTGTTGAGTCTTAGGCAGACAGCTAGGTCTTTTCTACATTTCTTTGGCACTAGGCCGGGTGACCGAATATGTTGGTTATCCCTTGTCGGCCAAACCAAAAATAGCCTTTTCGCTCCTTATACGACATCCTATAAGAACTTTAAGACGGGTTTCTTTAAGGTTGTCATTGAGGAAGGAGGACGACAGTTTTTCTTTGATGGTGAGACACCCAAGTTTCCTTTTTATTGGACGAAGGATCCGACACATTTCAATTTATGGCCGAGGTCCCTGATGACCGATGACGACTTGGAAGTGTTATCGGTGTTGGACCACCTTCCTCGCAAGATTCCAACCCGGTCCCTTGTCCGTGCCTACTTGTCCCCTGATAGATGTGTCGATGTTGACGGTATGTGTTTTTACTTGTCTTATCGCGCACTTTACTATGACTGATTTTGTTTTCGTCCTTCAGGTATAATGGCAAGTTTGGTGCCGCCAGGTGGGAAGAAGGACTACTTCTGAGAGCTTCGCCTGAAGCGACAAGCACAAATGGCCGCAAGGGGGGATATGCCGGGAGGATCGGGTACACCGGATGCCGAGGCCGCTATCCCCATTACCGTAGTGCCGGCTGCCGAGGCCGACCGTCCAACCAACCCAAAGAAACGAAAAGAAGACCATGGCAAAGATCGTGGCAAGTCTTCTCGGCGCCATGGGGAGCACTCTTCATCTGGAAGGTCTCCCAAGAGGGGCCGATTGCCCGGGGGACTGGGTTCAAGTGGGCCTGACTTTCTCGGGCACGATCTGAATGTGGCCGAGAAGGTGAGCATCATGCTGAATCCTTACCAGCAAGATGCGTATCTGTCGGCACGCCCTTCTCAAGTACATGATGCCTTCATGGAGTTGTGTTCTAGGACCTTGGTACTCGGCAAGCGGATGACGTCCGATTTGATGAAGAGGGACAAGAATGCAGCCGAAGTGGAGGGGCTTCGAGCCAAGTTGAACGAGTCGTCAGCTAGCTTGAAAACAAATATGGCCGAGAATGCTGCACTTTTGACGCAAAAGGAAAACTTAGAGGCCGAGGTGATGAGATGGAAAGAGAAGTTCAAGCTGGCCGAGAAGACGGGTAGAGAGATTGCCGAGAAGGCTGATAACGAGGTGAAAGGCTTGAAGGAGAGTCTCTCGGACATGACCCTTACCAACCATCGAGCTGAAGAGAGGATAGAGAAGTTGCTGAAGGAGTTGGAAGTGGCCGAGGATAGTGTTATAGAAGAACACGAGAATGGTTTCAAAAAGGCTCTCCAACAAGCGGTCTTCTTTTATCAGGTTCCCTTGGACGAAGGGAAGTTTGATTTGGACAAGGACTTTCACGAGGGTCAGCTCATGCCGATAGACCAGATACCGAGTTCTACTCAAGCGGCGGGCTCGACTCCCACGAAGAACATTAATGTTGAACTTGTTGAGTTCGATAGCTAGGTTTGCCGATATGAATAGGTCATGTAATTGTTTTGTAGACCTTTTACTCTTTTGAGATCATGTGCGATTTGCTTTGTAAGAACTTGACCCCTTTTTGTGTACACATACCCGGCCTGTCGATTCTTATGATTAATTAAATGACAAGTTATCATTATTATCTTTTGCCAATATCACTTGTACTTTTTCTTTGGGTGGTGTATGTACGCTTGGCTGGGAGGTGTTCTTTTCGGTTCTCGGCCGGGGTTAACCTGAGTGAATTCTTCTTTGGCCGAGAGGTTTTCTAGTTGACCCTCTTGGCCGAGAGGTTTTCTTGGGACCTCTCTTAGTCGAGAGGTTTTTCTTTTGTACTCCCGGCAGGGATTCACTTTGGTGAATTCTTCCTTAACCGAGAGGTTTTCTTTCAACTCTCTTGGCCGAGAGGTTTTTCTTCCGTACTCTCGGCAGGGATTCACTTAGGTGAATTCTTCCTTGGCCGAGAGGTTTTCTTTCAACTCTCTTGGCCGAGAGGTTTTTCTTCCGTACTCTTGGCAGGGATTCACTTAGGTGAATTCTTCCTTGGTCGAGAGGTTTTCTTTCAACTCTATTGGCCGAGAGGTTTTTCTTCTGTACTCTCGGCAGGGATTTACTTAGGTGAATTCTTCCTTGGTCGAGAGGTTTTCTTTCAACTCTCTTGGCCGAGAGGTTTTTCTCCCGTACTCTCGGCAGGGATTCACTTGGGTGAATTCTTCCTTGGTTGAGAGGTTTTTTATTTGACTCTCGGAAGGGATTCACTTGGGTGAATTCTTCCTTGGCCGAGAGGTTTTTTATTTGACTCTCGGCAGGGATTCACTTGGGTGAATTCTTCCTTGGCCGAGAGGTTTTTTATTTGACTCTTGTGTTAATGACCTGTCAGAATTTTGGTTGGTAAACATGATTTCATTGATTGTGGTGCCTCGTTAAAACCTTCTTCAATAAAAAACCCTCGGGAGAGCCCTCTGGGAAAAAATATTGAAGGTAGGAAAGAGTACACCCATGATACATGTTAACTATAATACATTTTCAAATGGCTCGCGTTCCACGTTCTGGGAACTTCTCGGCCATCCAAGTATTTTAGGCGATATGCGCCGTTTTGGAGATTTTCTCTAATTTTGAAGGGGCCTTCCCAGTTTGCATTGAACTTTCCTTCCGCTGGGATCCTGCGAGCCTCTCCTTTCATCCTCCAAACCAGGTCTCCTTCTTGGAACGCTCTTGGTTTAGTCTTCGAGTTGTATCTTCTTGCCACTATTCGCTTGCAAGCTTCTTCCCTTATCTTGGCCTTGTCGCGTGTTTCCTGAAGCAAATCCAACTTTGCCCTTAGACATTCTTCGTTCATCTTCAGATTGTGGAGTTCTCTTCGGATTGTCGGCTCTCCAACTTCGACGGGCAGCATGGCGTCTGTGCCGTAAGTGAGATTGTACGGGATTTCCCTAGTTGCCGAGTAGGGGGTACACCGGTACGCCCAGAGAACTTCTACGAGCTCCTCTACCCACTTGCCTTTGGCACTGCCAAGTCTTTTCTTTAATTCGTTTAGAATGACTTTGTTAGCAGATTCGGCTTGGCCATTGGTTTGCGGGTGCTCCACAGAACTTGTCTTGTGTCGGACACCCAGGCTTTCATAGAATTCGGCCAACTTGCGATCAGTAAATTGTCTCCCATTGTCCGTGATGATGGTGTGCGGGATTCCGAACCTGCATATGATGTCTTTCCATACAAAGTTCTGGACTTGCCTAGCTGTGATGTTTGCGAGGGGTTCCGCCTCAATCCACTTTGTAAAGTAGTCAACTGCGACCAGTAGAAACTTCCTTTGCCCGGTTGCCTGGGGGAAGGGGCCTATTATGTCCATTCCCCACAGGGCAAAAGGCCAGGGAGAATTGTTGCTTTGCAGGTTGTGAGGGTGTGGGTGTATTAGCGGGCCATGCTCTTGACAGCTTACACATTTTTTCACAAAGTTGGTGCAATCGGTTCTTAGCGTCGGCCAATAGTATCCGGCCTTCAGGACTCTCGTTGCCATTGTTCGGGCCCCGGAGTGTAACCCATACGCCCCTTGGTGTAATTCTTGCATAATGTACTCGGCCTCTGCTTTCGACACTCATTTGAGCAATGGGGTTGAGAATCCTCGCTTATATAAGTTTTCTCCTATTATGACAAACCGCGACGCTTTCTTGGACAGGGGCAAGTCATGGCCGTCTTTCCCTTCTTCGCGGTCCCTGACTACTTTTTTCATGTCGGACACCCAGTCTTCTTCTCCTTTTTCGATGACCATGCATTCCCCGATGGGGACCGACGGGGCCGATAAGATCTGCTGAATGACAGAGGCATGTCGGCCTTTCGTCTTAGTGGTTGCCAGTTTTGACAAGGTGTCAACCCTCAGGTTATCTTGTCGCTTCACATGACTTATCTTGACATTCTGAAACTGGATGATGATGTTAACCACTCTGTGGTAGTATTTCAGGAGTAGAGGATCTTTGATTTGGTAGTTCCCATTGATATGTTCGGCCATGAGTTGCGAGTCCGTATGACATTCCACCTTCTGAGCTCCCACATCTTTTGCAAGCAGTGGTCCGACTATGAGTGCTTCATATTCTGCTTGATTGTTGGATGTAGGGAACCCAAAACGTAAAGATTGCTCAATCTGTATATTTTCAGGCCCTTCCAGAACAATTTTGGCTCCTCCACCCTTCTTACTCGAGGAGCCATCGACATGCAGGATCTATATGGTTTCAGGTTCTTAGCATTGCTGCAACTCTGAAGTGAAGTCCGCTAAGCATTGGGACTTGATAGGTCCTTGCGGTTCGTATTTAATGCTGAATTCGGACAACTCGACTGACCAGCCAATCATTCTTCCGGCCAACTCGGGTTTTTGCATAATCTTATTGATGGGGAAGTCGGTTTGCACTATGACCTCGTGACTTTGGAAATATTGTCGTAGCCTTCTGGAGCCATGGACGAGGGCAGAGCTACCTTCTCGATCATTTGATACCGGGTTTCGGCGTCTTGTAGTACTCGACTAACGAAGTAGACTGGTTTTTGTTATGTTTCGCCTTGTACTATGGCGGCACTTACGGCTTCCGGCGACACGACCAGGTAGACCAGTAGAGGAGTCCCATGGACGGGTTTGCTCAGAATGGGCGGTTCGGCCAACGCCTTTTTTATAATCTAAAAAGCTTCTTCGCAGCTTTCGTTCCATGCGAACTTCTCTGCTTTCTTCATGAGCCTCAAGATCGGGCTGATCTTGTCCGCTAGTCTGGGCATGAATCTGGACAAGGACGTCAGTCTCCCTACCAGCCGTTGAACTTCCTTCAGGTTATCCGGGCTTCTCATAGTTTCCAAGGCTCGGCATTTGTCCGGGTTCGCTTCGATCCCTCGGCTTGTCAACATAAAACCTAGGAACTTGCCCCCCTCAACTCCGAACACGCATTTTTCTGGGTTAAGGCGCATGTCATACTTCCTTATCTGCTGGAAGACCTCGACCAAGTCGTTGGCATGCTGTTCCACGCTATCAGATTTCACGATTATGTCGTCAACATATACTTCCATGGTCTTTCCTATCTGGTCTCGGAACATTCGGTCCATAAGCCTCTGATAGGTCGCTCCAGAATTCTTGAGTCCGAAAGGCATGACCTCATAGCAAAAGTTGGCATTGTCGGTAATGAAGCCTGTCTTCTCTCGGTCTGTCGGATTCATGCGTATTTGGTTGTACCCGGAGTATGCATCGAGAAAACTTAACACTTTGTGGCCGGCTGCACCATCTACTAGCCGGTCAATGCTCGGCAATGGATATGCGTCTTTTGGACAAGCCCTGTTAAGATGGGTGTAATCAGTACACATTCGTCATTTTCCATTGTTCTTCTGCACCAGGACTACGTTTGCCAGCCACGTGGTATAATGCACTTCTCGGATAAACCTAGCATCCAGGAGTTTTCTGGTTTCCTCCTCGACTATCCGTCCTTTTTCTCCCACGAACTTTCTCTTCTTCTGGGCTACCGGTCTAGCCTCCTTACAGACTGATAGCTTGTGCGAGATTATTCAGGGATCTATTCCCGGCATGTCGGCTGCTGACCATGCGAATAAGTCCGTATTTTTGTATAGGACAGCTGTAATAATGTTCTTTCCCTCTTCTCCTAAAGTCGTTCCCAAACGTGTATTCTGACCTGCCCGGCCCACCCGGCATAGCACCACCTCTTCCTTGGGTTCCACCTGAGGTTCATTATTCGGTCTTGGATCCAAGTCATCACTCAGGGATATATGATGAACCTCGGCCCTCCGGGTGGGTGTTCGCGGTGGCAGAATCTTCAAACTCGCTGCGTAACATTCTCTCGCGGTTTTTTGGTCGGCATGGAGGGTGACCACCTCCCGGCCTCTACTCGGGTTGTCGGTTGGGAACTTCATGGCCAGGTGGGGTGTCGAGACTATAGCTCCCAATTTGTTGAGAGAGGATCGCCCGATCAAAATATTGTAAGACGTTTCGGCGTCGACCAGTAGGTATCTGATTTTGATCGTCCGACAGTGTCGATTTCCTTCTCCAAACTTGGTGTCCAGGTCAATGTACCCTCTGGTATTAACTCTCTGCCCCGCGAAGCCAATGATTTGTTCATCATACTGGACAATGTCGTCATCCTGTTGAAGATGGATGAAGCCTCTTCTCTACCTAGTGTTAGTGTGTGTTTGATGTAGAAAATAGCTAGTTTGTTTTGAAGTTTGTAATAGGTTTAGATGATCTTGTATGTAGGCTTGTGATTGTGTAAGGTTGCCTTTTGCTACATGATCTATCCTAGATGCCTAACCAAGCCTAGAATAAGCACATGAAGTGGTTAAAAGTTTTTCCAAAAGCTTTTTAGAGTTTTCTCCTAAAATCAGGATACTGCACAAAAATAAATCTGTTTCTCTGTAAAAGAACAGGTTTATTCTTTGGTCTGCTGAAAGGATTTTCGAAAGTTAGTTAGGGCACCGAAGGTAAAACTCAGACAGTTATTTCAGTTAGCTGAGTTGGCAGTTTTCACAAAATTAATCTGTTAAAGTTCAAAACTGAATCTATTGTTTTCATAACAGCTTTTCAACTATTTTTTTAAAAGAAGTTAGAAACTGTTTTCTATATAAAGAAAAGCCTCTCTCACATGAAAGGATGCTGAGCAATTACGTTTTTGACAGAGATCAAACACTTTCCATGTGAGAAGAAGGATTGAAAAGATTTTTGAAAGGTTTTCCAAAGGGATTTTCAAGTGTGCTTGTTCTAGGAAACCTTTGATCTTGGTGCAGGTGTTGGTGCAGTTCTGCAGCAAATTGAACTACTTGTTTTGAGTTCTTGCATCTTCTTTTCAGGTGTAATCTTTCCTTTATTCTGGTTTGTAAAGGTGTAAGTGTTAGTCACTCCTTGATAGGGTTTCTTGGAGTGCAAGGTGTGCTGAAATAGGGTTTTTCAGCATTGGTTGTATTGTTCTTGTAGTGTTCAAGAACTGTCGTGGTCGTAAGTGATTGATACTGTTCTTAGTGGATTCCACCTTGGAGTAAGGTGAAACTGGATGTAGCTATGTATGAGTGAACCAATATAAAAACTTGCTTGCCTTTTCTTCTCATCCTTGCACTCATTTCTGGTTTTGCTTAATTCTGTCAAGAACTAAATCTGTTCTTTTGAAATTGAATCTGTTAATTCTGGGTTTAATAGAAACTGTTCTTCCTGATCTATCAAAGTTCTCTAATCACAAACAAGGTAGTTGTATATGATGTCTTAATTGGTTTGTGAACAAATATTTTACTCATTAAAACCTGAGAAAAATTCATTCTCTTTAAAACCTTTTATTGGATGAACTTGGTTGATTTCTTGGCATAGCTGTATTCTTCAAACTCATAAAATCTAACCAATCTGATTCTGTTATACCTCTCTGTTGATTACAATTTTAATCTGAACAAATTCAAATTGTGCTAGACTGCTCTGAAGAATCAATCTGTTTCTTTTAAAAACAATTTGTTCTTTTGCCTCTGATATACTAAAAATTGTGTGTTCTTGCGAAAATTTTATAAGCTCAATTCACCCCTCCCCTCTTGAACTTAGACACTAATAGACCCAACAATTGGTATCAGAGCTAGGGCTTGTATTTTGCTCAAGTGTATGCATGATGTCTGAGTTTAAAATGCCTTTTGCTGAAGGTGCGTCTTTTAATAGACCTCCTATGTTTGGTGGTGTTAACTATGCTTTCTGGAAAATGAGGATGAAGATCTTTATGGAGTCTATTGACATGGGAATCTGGGATGCAGTGGTCAGTGGACCTTTTATACCTATGCAGGTTGTCAAAGATGAAACAATAAAGAAGTCTTAGTCTGAATGGAGTGAAACCGAGAAGAAGAAGGCCCAATATGACTCCTTAGCCAAGAATATCATCACCTCTGCACTGAATATGGATGAGTTCTTTAGAGTCTCTCAATGTAACTCAGCTAAGGAGATGTGGGATGTACTAGAGGTAACTCATGAAGGGACTGATGATGTGAAACGGGCAAGGAAGCACTCACTAATTCAGGAGTACGAGCTTTTCAGAATGCAATCAGAAGAAAGTATTGCAGATGTGCAGAAACGATTTACACATATTGTAAATCACCTCACTGGCCTTGGTAAAGTCTTTGACAAGGAAGAGTTTAACATAAAGGTGCTAAAATGCCTTGATAGGAGCTGGCAGCCTAAGGTAACAACAATCTCAGAATCCAGAGATTTATCCAAGATGTCCACTGCTGCACTTTTTGGAAAGCTGATAGAGCATGAAATAGAGCTGAAAAGATTGAAAGAACAAGAAACTGTGGAGAAGAAGGCCAAAGGAATTGCTCTGAAAACGACCATGGAACATGATACAAGTGAGGAAGAAGTTGATCCTGAACATGATGAGACTGTGAGTCTGCTCACAAGAAAATTCAGCAGGTTTCTTAGAAAGAAAAACCGTGACTGAACTCAGCAAAGAAAGAGGTACTCCAAACAACCTAATGATTCAAATTCTTCCAATTACACGTGCTTTGGATGTGGTAAACCAGGTCATATAAAAGCTGATTGTCCAAACAATCAAAATAAAGAAAAATCAGCAAGCAAGAAGAGTGACAAAGGCAAAGGTAGAAGAGCATACATCTCATGGGAAGAAAATGATGTATCCTCATCTAGTAATTCCTCAACTGAAAGTGAAGAAGCAAATCTATGCTTCATGGTGAATGATGAAGGATCCAACTCTGATTCAGTAAGTGATTTTTCCACTGATTCTGAAAACTATGATCAGTTGTTAATAGCTTTTAAGGAAACACATGATGAAGCAAACAGGTTGGCCATAATGTGCAACAGATTGAATAGAGTAAATAGGGTACTTGAACCTAAGGTCAAAGCTCTTGAAGAAGAACTGCACAAAGCTAAAACTGAATTGGTTAGCCTTGAATTAACATGTTTGCATGCATCAATTAAAACCTGTGATAATTGTAAAAAGCTGGAAAAACAGGTTGAATATTTGTTAAAAACACTTTCAAATTTCACTAAAGGAAGAGAAAATCTTGAAACCTTATTAGGTTCACAGAATGCTGTTTTCAATAAAAATGGTCTAGGATATAATCCTGGAATGAAAAGTAATGTGAAAAAGCTGTCCAGTTTCTTTGTTCCTTCCAAAACATGTTTTTCTTCTTTTAGTTGTTCAAAAACAATGCATACTGCAACATGTTTTTATTGTATGAAGTCTGGTCATGTATCTAAAACATGTAAAGCTAGGAGGTACCTTGTTCCTAAAGGATTGGCCAAATGGCTTCCTAAGGAAAGGTATTAATCATGCTGGACCCTAGACTAAAGGGGTACCATATGTGCTAAATCTGTTTTGTTGCAGAAAAACAGCAGGAAAAACCAGTGGTACCTGGACAGTGGCTGCTCAAAGCACATGACTGGTGATGTGACTCAGTTCATAAACCTGAAACTCAAAGCTGAAGGGCATGTCACATATGAGGACAACAATAGAGGAAAAATTCTTGGAAGAGGAGATGTTGGTACTAAAGACTCAACCACTATTGAAAATGTACTGTATGTTGAAGGGCTAAAACATAGTCTTCTAAGCATTAGCCAGCTGTGTGACAAGGGATACAAGGTCAATTTCGAAGCCAACACTTGTACAATTTCAAATGAAATTTCTGGTAAGGTGCTGTTCACTGGAAAAAGGGTAAACAACATCTATCTCTTAGATATTATAAAGAGCTGTTCTGAAAATGAGTGTTTGTTATCTAAAGTGATGAGTCATGGCTGTGGTATAGGAGGCTAGCTCATATTCACACAAATCACTTGTATAAGCTAAAGTCTAAGGAACTTGTTTCTGGTTTACCAAACATAAAATTTCAAAATAACAGATTGTGTGATGCTTGTGTAAAGGGTAAACAGATTAGAACTACCTTTAAATCAAAAGATATGGTTTCTACAAATAAAGCTTTGGATGTTTTGCATATGGACTTGTTTGGACCATCTAGGACTGCTAGTTTAGCTGGAAATTATTATGCTTTGGTGATTGTTGATGACTTTTCAAGATATACATGGACCTTGTTTCTTGCTTCTAAAAATGATGCATATAAAGCCTTTAAGAAACTTGCTAATGTTCTGCATAATGAAAATGAAAATAGGATAAAACAGATTAGTAGTGATCATGGGGGAGAATTTCAAAATGCAAAGTTTGATAGATATTGTGAAAAACATGGAATCACACATAGTTATTCTGCTCCTAGGTCACCCCAACAAAATGGTGTTGTTGAAAGAAAGAATAGATCATTAGAGGAGTTAGCTAGGACAATGTTAAATGAATCTGGTTTACCTAAATATTTTTGGGCTGATGCTGTATACACTGCTTCTTATGTGCTTAACAGAACATTGATTAGACCAATTCTTAAGAAAACTCCCTATGAACTGTATAAAGGTAGGAAGCCTAGCATTAGTCATCTTAGGGTTTTTGGCTGCAAATGCTTTGTTCTAAATAATGGTAAAGACAATCTGGGGAAATTTGATCCTAAATCAGATGAAGGAATACATATTGGTTATGCTATAAATGGTCATGCTTATAGAGTGTATAACAAAAGATTGCTTGCAGTAAAAGAATCTATACATGTTGTATTTGATGAAACAGATTTTTCTGTGTCCAAATCTGTTCTGGATGAACCTGGTATGGATGATTTAAGAACCATTTTAAAAGAATCAATCTACTGAGCTTGATGCAACTAATCAAAATTTTGTCAAAGAATCTACTGTGAATGCAGGATTGCCTAAGGAATGGAAGACACCCAGGGATCTTACACTATATAATGTAATTGGTAAAATTGAGAAAGGAGTCTCAACAAGGAATTCACTTAATAATTTCTGCAGAACAGTGGCTTTTGTTTCACAGATTGAGCCTAAAAGTCTGGAAGAAGCACTGCAAGACAGCAATTGGATAACAACAATGCAGGAAGAACTGAACCAGTTTGAATACAATGAAGTGTGGACCTTGGTTCCAAGAAAGCATGAGATGAATATCATAGGAACCAAGTGGGTGTACAGGAACAAGATGGATGAACATGGGGCTATCACTAGAAATAAAGCAAGGTTGGTTGCTAAAAGGTTATAACCAAGAAGAGGGAATTGATTTTGGTGAAACCTATGCACCAGTAGCACGTCTTGAAGCTGTCAGATTACTTCTAGCATTTTCCAGCATACAAGGTTTCAAGCTGTTTCAAATGGATGTCAAGAGTGCATTCCTAAATGGTTACATCAATGAAGAGGTGTTTGTATCTCAGCCTCCAGGGTTTGAAGATCACAAAAATCCAGAACATGTGTACATGCTTAAGAAGGCCTTATATGGATTGAAGCAAGCACCTAGGCAATGGTATGAGAGGCTAAGTGAATTTCTGCTCTCTCAAGGATATAGCCGTGGCAATTCTGATAAAACTCTCTTTATAAAGAAGAAAAGAGAAGACATTATACTTGTGCAAGTCTATGTAGATGATATTATCTTTGGATCCACAAATGAAGAGATGTGTGAAGACTTTGTGAAAACAATGAAAAGTGAGTTTGAGATGTCAATGTTAGGAGAAATGAATTTCTTCCTTGGACTACAAGTTAAACAACTCAAGGATGGAATTTTCATAAGCCAAGAAAAATACTGCAAGGAGCTGCTTAAGAGGTTTGATATGGATCAACGCAAAGCAATCAACACTCCTATTTCAACAAGCTGCCAGCTGGATCAAGATTCTGCAGGAAAATCAGTGGATCAAACCAAGTATAGGGGCTTAATTGGTTCCTTATTATACTTAACTGCCAGCAGGCCTGACATTATGTTTGCTGTGTGCTTATGTGCTAGATATCAATCTGCTCCAAAGGAATCACACTACAATGCAGCAAAGAGAATTCTGAAATACTTGCAAGGATCTAAGGATGTTGGATTATGGTATCCTAACAATGTATCTTTAAATTTAACTGGTTTTTCAGACTCTGACTTTGCAGGTTGCAAGGTTGACAGAAAAAGCACAAGTGGGACTTGTCACATGCTTGGATCAAGCCTAATCTCTTGGCATTGCAAGAAACAAGCTTGTGTTGCTCTCTCTCTATAGCAGAGGCAGAATACATAGCTGCTGGAAGTTGTTGTGCTCAAACCTTATGGCTAAGGCAGCAACTAAGTGATTTTGGAATTTTGTTAGACAAGATACCTATAAATTGTGATAATACTAGTGCCATAAATATGTCTAAGAATCCTGTCATACACTCAAGAACTAAACATATTGAAATTAGACATCACTTTCTAAGAGAACATATAGCTAATGGAACTTGTGATATAAAATTCATTGGCACTGAATTTCAATTGGCTGATCTATTCACTAAACCTCTTGCTAAAGACAAGTTTTATTTTCTTCTAAATGAATTGGGTATCATTAGCTTAAATTGTCCTCTGCAGTAGAAATTTCAATCTGTTGTTTTATCTTTTAACATGTTTTGCTCCCTGTTTCAGAATCACAGGTGTGACTAGGAAAAAGAAAGATTTACTTTTCTCTCTCTCACTTTATCTTTGACTGCTTTTACGGTTATTAACCAGCAGGCCTATGCCAATTAGCTTATGGGTATCCTAACTGATTGGATTGTGTGTAAGTGCAATAGATTTGATTTATCAAAATAAAATCTGGTTCCAACATATTCTTGCGCAAATCAACACCTGCATCTGCTGCACCACAGGAATAAAATCTGAAGCATATCAAATTGATTTTTCTGATAATCAATAATTTCTGAAATCTGATTTAAGCTGATTTTCTTTTAAAAGTTTGTGATCTTTTGAAATCTGATTTAAAGACTCTATATAAACCTAGCACAAATCAGTTTTTCTCTCACACCTTCTCATCTGTGCTATAAGTTGTCCAGGTTCACATTTGCTTCACTACAGGTTTCGTTTCTATTTTGAGTGATAATCTGAACTGCAATTTTTTTTTCTAGCTGGAATTGTGTATTAATAAACAGGTGCAGGTAACAACAGATTGAGCATGGCATCCTCATCACACAGAAAGAAGAAATCCAGAGAGCAATCCAGCAGCAACCAAGGTATTCTGGAGAAATGGTTTGCTGGAGATTCTGAAGCAATGACAAGGTTCATCCATGAGACAAGCAGAAAACAAGTCAATGCGCACAAAGTGCTGGAATTCTCTTGGTTGAGGGAAGAAAATCTGACTGAAGCAAAAACCTTGCTCAAGCATCAAAAGCTGAAGAACTTCTTAGAAATGACTGGAAATGTCTATCCAGACTTGGTGAAAGTATTCTACAGCAACTTGGTTCAAGATGGCAAAAATTTGGTCTCCCATGTGAAAGGTGTGAAGCTGAAAATTACAAGGGAAATATTGAGCAATGTGGGAGGAATCAAGTACTCTGGAATGAAGGTTAGCAAAGGGAATACTGCTGGAATTTAGGGATTCAACAAGATGCAGTTTTACAGAAGTTGTGTTAGAAACCCAACTGAACCAGTAGCTAGATTCCATGCTGGAAATCTCACAATCATTCCAAGACTCCTAGCCTACATCATTGCTTGGCAGCTTACTCCAAGAGGAAGTAATCATGCTACTCTTCATGAAGAGGACTTGATTCTGCTGTATTGTATCATGAACCAACTTAAGGTAAATTGGGTGAGTACAATGGTGGAACATATGCTCAAATCCACAAGGTTACCATACTATCGTTTTCCATATGCTATTTTTGTGTCAAAGCTAATCGATTATTTTGAAGTTGACACTACAAATGAGAGAAATGACATCATTAAGGCAGCAAGTGAAATAGACAACTCTACTCTCTTGAAGATGGGGTTTCAAAAGGAGGATGACAGCTAGGTATTTAGAAGGAATGCTGCAAACAGAGCTGAAAATGAAGCAGCTGATCCAGCAAATGAAGAAGAAGAAAATGTTGATGGAGTGCAGCACATGGATGAATCACCAGTGCACTCTGCTGGACATGAAGATGTTGCTGCTACAAGTCAAAATGCAATGGTTGCATATGAGGAACCTGAGTACAGAGGTGAACCTCTGTCCATGTTTAAAAGACAAGTACTAAGCAGGCTGGACACACTCACATATGAACAGAAGGCACACTATGAAATGACTTACGTCAGGTTTCAACACTTGGATGACCAGCTTGAAGGAGTTCAAGTGCAGCTAGCTGAGCTTTACTACAACAACAAGTGATCCTATTTCTAAGTCTTTATCTTTTATATGTTGTTGAACAATTTGGGTTTAATCTGTTTGTCTTTATTCTGCACTATTTTTTAGTTGGTTTTATTTTGGTTTGTAATAGAACTCAATACTGGCTTTATAGGTTGAACTGTGATGAATGTCTATGTTTTGGTTTGTTTTATCCCATGCTTTATTCTGTTTGATGAATCCAAAGGGGGAGAAGAACAGCTCACAGAAAGCTCATAAAAGTTGATGTTCTGACTCAAGCTACATGGAGGTAGCACAAAAATCACAACTGCTCAATTCTGGTTTTATGTCTAAAAATTTTCATGCAGGTTTTTGGCAATTAGTATAGTACATATTTTGATCATCAAACCATGCTATGCAAAGGGGATTTGTCTCCATCAAACAGGGGGAGATTGTTGAAGATGGATGAAGCCTCTTCTCTACCTAGTGTTAGTGTGTGTTTGATGTAGAAAATAGCTAGTTTGTTTTGAAGTTTGTAATAGGTTTAGATGATCTTGTATGTAGGCTTGTGGTTGTGTAAGGTTGCCTTTTGCTACATGATCTATCCTAGATGCCTAACCAAGCCTAGAATAAGCACATGAAGTGGTTAAAAGTTTTTCCAAAAGCTTTTTAGAGTTTTCTCCTAAAATCAGGATACTGCACAAAAATAAATCTGTTTCTCTGTAAAAGAACAGGTTTATTCTTTGGTCTGCTGAAAGGATTTTCGAAAGTTAGTTAGGGCACCAAAGGTACAACTCAGACAGTTATTTCAGTTAGCTGAGTTGACAGTTTTCACAAAATAAATCTGTTAAAGTTCAAAACTGAATCTGTTGTTTTCATAACAGCTTTTCAACGGTCTTTTTAAAAGAAGTTAGAAATTGTTTTCTATATAAAGAAAAGCCTCTCTCACATGAAAGGATGCTGAGCAATTACGTTTTTGATAGAGATCAAACACTTTCCATGTGAGAAGAAGGATTGAAAAGATTTTTGAAAGGTTTTCCAAAGGGATTTTCAAGTGTGCTTGTTCTAGGAAACCTTTGATCTAGGTGAAGGTGCTGGTGCAGTTCTGCAGCAAATTGAACTACTGGTTTTGAGTTCTTGCATCTTCTTTTCAGGTGTAATCTTTCCTTTATTCTGGTTTGTAAAGGTGTAAGTGTTAGTCACTCCTTGATAGGGTTTCTTGGAGTACAAGGTGTGCTGAAATAGGGTTTTTCAGCATTGGTTGTATTGTTCTTGTAGTGTTCAAGAACTGTTGTGGTTGTAAGTGTTTGATACTGTTCTTAGTGGATTCCACCTTGGAGTAAGGTGAAACTGGATGTAGCTCTGTATGAGTGAACCAATATAAAAACTTGCTTGCCTTTTCTTCTCATCCTTGCACTCATTTCTGGTTTTGCTTAATTCTGTCAAGAACTAAATCTGTTTTTTTGAAATTGAATCTGTTAATTCTGGGTTTAATAAAAACTGTTCTTCCTGATCTATCAAAGTTCTCTAATCACAAACAAGGTCGTTGTATATGAAGTCTTAATTGGTTTGTGAACAAATAGTTTACTCATTAAAACCTGAGAAAAATTCATTCTCTTTAAAACCTTGTATTGGATGAACTTGGTTGATTTCTTGGCATAGCTGTATTCTTCAAACTCATAAAATCTAACCAATCTGATTCTGTTATACCTCTCTGTTGATTACAATTTTAATCTGAACAAATTCAAATTGTGCTAGACTGCTCTGAAGAATCAATCTGTTTCTTTTAAAAACAATTTGTTCTTTTGCCTCTGATATACTGAAAATTGTGTGTTCTTGCGAAAATTTTATAAGCTCAATTCACCCCTCCCCTCTTGAACTTAGACACTAATAGACCCAACACATCTGACATGCCCATCTTTCGGAAGGTCTTCCAGTACAAGATATCCACAGAGCTTCCTTGATCTATCAGAATTTTCATGATGACAAAGTTGGCTACTTCGATGGTGACTACCATAGGGTCATCATGCTTCAGGTTTATGTTTCTGAAGTCCGAGTTCGTGAAGAGCATGGGAGGCAGGTCTCTTCTGTTGCTTCTGCTGATGGAGTACACAAAATTGACCGCTCGGAGGTGTCTTTTTCGGGAGGATGATGTAGTTCCTCCTCCCACGAAACCCCCAGCAATCGTGTTTATGACTCCCCGTACCGGCATGGTTCTTCGACGATCTCTTCCTCCTCGTCCTTCTCGGCCTTCCCGGCCTCTCTGGCCTCTCCATTCGTTTACCTGTGTGTCTCTACGCCCTTGTCTCTTTTCTATGTCAACTTCATTTTTCCCGTCTTCTCGGCTTGTCTGGACAAAACGTCGCAGATGACCGGCTTGGATGAGCTCTTCGATTTTATCCTTCAGTGCCCAACAATCTTCCGTTGTGTGCCCAAAATTGCGGTGGTATCGACAATGCTTGGTTTGATCGGCACTCTACGGGGTGGGAGTCCTACTTGGTGCCTTCAGGAGATCTGCATTGAGGGCTTCCTCTAAGACCCTCGACCTTTCGGCAGTCAAGGGGGTGTAACGGGTGAAACGCGGTCCCTTGGGAAAGTCTCCAGGCTTCCCAAAATGTGTTGGTCTGCTTCTGTCTCTCCTCCTCTCAGGTTCGTCGGGTGCCTGAGCCCTGCTCCGGAACACTTTCAATTCCTCCAGCTACATGTATTTGGTGGCTCTTTGGCGCAACTCATCCAATGTCGTGGTCGGTTGCATGCATAAACTATCCGAAAACGGTCCCGGCTTCAGCGCAGTTATCATGTGGTGCATCGCCACTTCGGGACTTAGGTTTCGTATGTCTAACGCCGTTTTGCTGAATCTATTCATGAAGGCCCTCAAGGTCTCCGACTTCTCTTGCCGAATATTCACCAAGGCGATCGAAGTGAGGTGGTGTGGTCGGCTGGTAGTGAACTGTGCTCCAAATTTAGTCGCGAGCGTGTCAAAGCAATCTATGGATTGAGCTGGTAGCCGAGTGAACCAGCTCAAGGCTGCTCCCTTAAGTGAGGTGGGGAATATTCGGCACCATAACGCGTCTTCTGCCGTATGCAAGCCGACCTGTGTTAGGTACGCGTTTACATGCTCATCCGGATCCGTAGATCCATCATACTTATCCAACGTGGGATTGTTCCAGGTTCCCGGCAAAGGAACTTCAAGGATGGTTTCGGTAAAGGGGCTTCTTCGAGGTGTTGTGCCTAACGCGTTATTTGAGGTCGGTCTTATGTTTTCTTGATACGAGCTCCCGACCTCATGTGTATCCGCGTTCGCGTGATCTCCCGAGGGGATATTATCCACTGCTTCCGGTATTTCTGGCTTCTCAGCAAGCCTTTCTTTCATCCGAGCATTCTCCTTCCTCAAAGCTTCCATCTCCTTCTACATCTTCAAGATCAACGTCATAGGGTCTGGATGACTAATTTCTTCTTGCACATTCCTATCGTTACCTGTCATGTTCCTCGTAGTCACCATGTGGACAATTCGTGGGGTTTTTTCTTCTCGCCCCACGATGGGCGCCAAAATGTTCCTACAAGATCTAAACCCTGTAGAACACTTCCTCTTGTGATGTCTTGTGAGGTTCTTCTCGTCTTTCCGGCCTTTCGGTTAGTCTTCTTTCTGTTGGATCTCCTTTGGTCTGGACACGATAGGGGGAGTACCTGCAAAGACACTCCGACGATCAAGTCAGACCGAAAGTTAAGTACCAGAAGAGTGGGGAGTGAATATTACCTTGGGTGTTGTGCCTCTTCTGCTATTTATATTGCTCTAGGTGGGCTATGGCTGCTGTGGGCCTGCTTTAGGGTCCAAACGAAGGTCCAATTGTGCCTTAACCGTGCTTATCATTTAAGTTGGGTTGTTTATACCTAATTACGTGTTTAGCTTCGCCTGTTGTCGTCTAGTCGGTTTTGTCGTCTAGTCGTCCTTTCGGTCATACAGTTTTATTTATAGACTCACCTAATTGATAAAGAGGGTATTTAGTACAATTCTCTTCCGCAAGCAATGTCAGAGGTGAATGCATCAAATTCATCTTCACTTGAATGCTCTAATGGCGATTCAGAATCCAGTCAAGGTCAATCTTTGTCCAATAATTGGTTGAATGAGGAAGACGATGATTCCACCAAAGAATCACAATCTGCTCTTAATCAATCTGGTGCTTTATATTATATTGTAAAGAAAAAAATACAGACATAGAAATCTGGAAAGAAAACATTTGCTTATATATAGTGCGCCAAATTATGTTGAAAAGAAGAAAAGTGAGAACACATTTGTGGAATTTTTGGTAAGTGGTGGAATAAAATAATTATGTTTTTTTTAAGAGAAATTGGTAAGATAATGAGTTATATACTGCATGAGTTGAGTGAAAGTGGACACACGTGAGAGACAGTGAGAGCACACATGTCTTAGTCAAACACACTATCATCATGTTGCTCCCAATGATATCAATTTTTTTTAAATATTAGGTTTTAGTTTAAGTGTTATATTAAAAAAATGTTATATATTAACAAAATATAAATGTAAGAAGAATTGTGAGTTTTAACTTAACTATATTTCGATTTTGATTTATATAATATTTTATTCATTAGTTTTAATGGCAGGAATGCTATTTTTTTGCAGGATCTTGAAATTCGTTCAAATTCCAATTGATGTTTCCAGCTACGTTCCAAATTTAATTTGGTGTAATTTGTAAATTTGGTGTTGTTTGTAAATTTATTTCTTAATTTCGTGTTATGTTTAATTCAGATTTATGTGAATTTCAATTAGTGAGTATATGTTATAATTTAATTTTAAAATTTTAATATTTATTTCAGTTTGGAATTTAGTGTTATTTGTAAAAAAAATTATTTTAATATTCATTTCAGTTTTGAATTTAATGTTATTTGTAAATTTATTTATTTTTATTACAATGAATTAGAGGTATTACATTCATTTAAATTGGATTTGGATTCATTGAAAATTGATTAAAATTTAATTTAGTATTAATTTAGAAAAATAGATTTAAATTCACTTTTAAATATATTTAATGGTACAAATAATCAAAATGTCCTAGTCTAAATATTTTCTTTTTATTTCACAATTTGTGTAGGTCTAACCCACACTAACATTTTCTTTTATTTCACATTTTGTGTGGGCTTAGCTCACACTAACATTTTAAATTATATCCACTTAGTGTCGGTCAACCTCATTCATAACTTTAGTTTAGCATCTAAGAAGTGTAGGCTAAACCTACACTAGTTTAAAATAATAGTTTTAACTTTGTGGTGGCCAAAATGACAATGAGTTTAATTACGTTCACATTGAGTAGATTTAACCTACTCAAATTGCGTAATCCAAAATATTAGTTTCCATTATTTTGGAAAATGCTAGACCTACATTAATAATGATTTTCATAGATTTTTGACTATTTGTGTCAGCTTCAAACCCATACTATTTACCTAGTTTCTTGTAGTGCTAAAATAGAATCTCTGATATACATACGGTACTTTCTAATGCTGGAAATTCATATGTTAAAGTGGAAATTGAAACCAGAAATGATATTTCATAGTGATACCTAATAAAAGATAATATTATTAATAAAAAATATTAATCAATTTTAAAATAATTTAGTCTGTATTTTATTTTTGGAAAATAAAGTAATATTAATTAAAACATATATTATTCTATCTGTTTTGCAGCGATGGTAATTTAATATTTAATATTTTATTCTCTAATAATAAATATAATCAATTTTAATATAATTAAATCCGTATTTATTTTGGAAAATAAATAATGTTAATTAAAACATATATTATTCTATCTGTTTTGCAGCAATTGTAATATTTTATTCTCTCACAGTAGAACAACAATAAATATAACATTTTGAAAATAATTTTACGAATAGTTTTATTTTTTTAGTAAAGGAATTATTTAAGTAAATAAAACATTGCATTTAATATTTATTTAGATAAATAAAACTTTACTCATTATAGAATAGAAGAAAGAAGTATTAAATATTCATTCAATACATTTAATACTTTCATGCATTAAATTCATTGATGTTCATTAAATACCATTAAATACATATATAAATACTCAGAAAATATGAGAATGCAACGGTGACCGTTGTCACCTTGCATAATTCTTAATCAGTAGAAAATACTATGATTTTGAAATTATTCAAATTTTAATAACTACAAATAAAATGAATTTAATATAATGACAGGGATTGTGATTCTATTTTATGAATATAAAATATTAAGTAAAATTATGTCTACAAATAATTATACCAACAATTAAAACACTGTATCTCATGAATATAACTAATGTACATAATTTTATACAGAATGAATGCAACTTTTAGAAATATACTAAATTGTATGATACTTATTTTTATTTAATAAACAATTTTGATAATACATACATTTATTCTTAAACTTAAACACTTAACGATGAATCAATAAATAAATATATATATATATATATATATCAATTATTTTATGAGATTTCTTATATTAAAAAAATGTATAGTATTTACTTGCATTTGAATATACAATTATATGGTTAAGATGATTTTCAAAAGTTACGATATAATGCCTTAATTTAGTTTTTGTAAGTTTTATATCATATTATTTTTAAAATAGGAGAAAAATTGCTATTAAGTCAACAATAATTCTGTATTATTATAATTCATAATCTTGTATAAGATTTTAACTTTTATTTTATCGTATTAGCACGGCCAATAAAATAATTTTTTTATAAAACACAAATCTTAAACTTATAACTTAAACATGACCGGTGTAATAAAAATGAATCAATATTCTTAGTTTAAATATTTTATTCTTTTAATTTTTTTATTAAATTAAATTAATAAGATATTCTTTTTGGAAATCAAAACTCTATCATGATTTTATTTTTAAAAGATATTTTAAAAAATTAAAAGAAAAATATATATAAATTCACCTCGAGTTCTAAACAATACGAATTAGATCTATCTAAACACTTTACTTTAATATATATATATATATATATATATATATATATATATATATATATGCTACAAAGGTTGTGATCTTAAAAGTTATTTTGTGGCTATATATAAGTTGGTGTTTGTCTTCCCTTGAAACATAGAAGAAAAATTGAATATCTATATAGTAGGTGGTTGAAAAGAAGTTATGGCAAAGAGTGAGATGAAAAGTATTGGTGTTGTTATTGTTATGATGATGATGTTGGGTTTCTCAGAAGCTGATTATGGTTTGTCGGCTCAACTCACATGTCCTGCTAGATGTGGGATAAATTGTCTCTTGGCTAATATTGCTTATCCGATATGTTTTGCCGCTTGTGTTGCACACTGTCCTAAAATGTCTAAAGATGCCTTCCACTGCATTAGTCAGTGTGGGATTAACAAGTCCATAAACATCAATATTGGTATTCAAACTCTTACAACATTGCTCTCATTAATATCTATATTTCATATTCACTTAATATCTTTTTTCATCTTTCTAATCATTCATTTTCTGTGTCAGATGCTACCGGTGCTGTCACTAAAGTGCTGGATTCTTGTTTACAAAACTGCCGAACCAGTTAGAAGTTTCTTGTTGAAATATTCATGAATAAAGCTGCATGATGTTCATGCATGATGCCAATAAGAATGTAATCAAGTGAAGAAAAAAAAGTTGGACATATTTTCTGCTCTATTTTTCTATAATGTTAGAGTGCTGCTTTAATTAGCTCTTTATTGATTATATCAACTTAGTGATTTCAAATATATTATTAATTAGGTTTATGTTATGAGATGAACATAAATCTTGCGAGACTTCTTAATTTGGTGCACCTTAAATGTGAAGTAATATATATACACACGCAATAAAATTGGATATGAAAATTGGAAACAGAACAAGGAATTCTAAATGAAGAAGATTGTGAGAACAGAGCTACGAAATTTGGTGATAGAGCTATAGGAAATTCATTTAACGAATCTTGAACCGAACTTAAGGGTGAAGAATTATCTTTTTAACTCCCGTACCCCTTTCTCTCTCTCACCCATATTTCTTCCTTCTTCTTTCTAATTATTTTTTCATTCCATATCTTATCTATTTTAAATTTTGATCTCATCTCATAGAAGGGTCATAGATAATTTTTTTTAGAGATCTTACATCGATTAATGGAGATAAGACCATTACCAATTTATATTGTATAAGTAAATGTAAATTTCAGTTTACAAGTTGATTTTTATAAAGTTGAGTTAACTTCTTAGATAATATTAGAGTTGTGAAAGAATCATTATGCGAATAAATAAAGAATGACTAGCTTCACTTTGAACATAACCAAATTAGAGTTAGTTTTGAGTTTCGTTGTTTACTTGTCTACTTTAGTCTATATAAAGATTTTTTAAGTTTACAAACTTTGTACGGTATGAGAAGGATTAAGGCTCGCAAGAGGAGTTATGTAAATTTCTTCATCAATATCACTATGAAAAAAAGACGTTATTCACATCTAGTTGATGAAGAATCCATCAACTAACACTTGCTAAAGATAGAATAAACCGGATGATAGTAATCTTAACTACGGATGAGAAAGTCTCAATACTCAATACCTTCATTTTGAGTATATC
This sequence comes from Phaseolus vulgaris, assembly GCF_051622355.1. Classification (NCBI taxonomy): domain Eukaryota; kingdom Viridiplantae; phylum Streptophyta; class Magnoliopsida; order Fabales; family Fabaceae; genus Phaseolus; species Phaseolus vulgaris. Next base: position 7,626,885 of record NC_143508.1, read on the forward strand.
CCAACCAAATGAGACTTGTAACTATCAATGATTTTATTACAGTAAATAAAGATGAATATTCCTTGTCTGATGTGATGCTTTAATGTAGCGTACGTAATCGCACATAATCGTAATGAAGAAAAAGAGATTTTGATGAACCCTAATTGTAATTGTAGAGAAAAATAAATATAAAAGAAACTTTTATTCACTTGTATATTAGAGAGTAAAATACATGGTGTGTATATATAAGAAAAAGATTCAGACCTAGCTGAAACAGAAAAGGAAAGTTGGGCCAAACAAACAAAGCCCAATAATTTAAAATAGAAAATTAAATATATTAACACCCCCTCAAGCTGGGAATAGATATTTGTCAGGCCCAGCTTAAATTTGAGAGTAGAGAATTGTGCGGAAGCAAGGAGCTTGGTGAATATGTCAGCAACTTGCATTGCAGAAGTAATGGGCAGTAGTTTGAGGAGACCAGAGTTAAGTTTTTCACGAACTAGGTGACAATCAATTTCGATGTGTTTGGTTCGTTCATGAAAAAACTTGATTGGAAGCTATTTGAAAGGCAGATTTGTTGTCACAGTACAGGGTTGCAGGCTGGGAGAGAGGAAGATGTAAATCCTGAAGGAGGTAAGACAACCATTGTAACTCACATGTGGTGGTGGCAATGGCTCTATACTCGGCTTCAGAGGAGCTGCGAGAGATAGTTGGCTGCTTCTTTGATTTCCATGATATTAGGGAGTCTCTTAAGTAGATGGAATATCCAGTGACAGATTTGCGTGTGGTAGGACATGTTGCCCAGTCAGAGTCACTAAAACCACAGAGGTGAAGTGAACTAGTGTGAGAAAAATATAGTCCTTCACCAGGGGTGCCCTTGAGGTAACGCAAAAGACGTGAGACAAACTTGCTGATGATGAGTTGTGGGTGCAGATATGAATGTTGTTTTGTTTATGATTAGCTCTAAAAATCCATTTACACCCAATAGGATGTTTTTCAGGAGAAAGATCTACCAAATATCAAGTTTCATTAGACTCATGAGCATCAAGTCCAGGTTGCATAACTTCTTTCCAAAAATCATGTTTTATTGTCTTTTTAAACGAGTTAGATTCTTGGATAGAAGAAATAATATAACAAAAAGAAGAATATGTAAAAGAAGAATTATGGTAAATATTTTTGAATAAGATATTTAGTACCTAAAGAATGATTGGTAACAATTTTTGAAAAGAAGAAAGTCGTGTGATAGTCCTTCAAACATCTAGGTTGTTGCTTAGAACGAGTACAAACTTGAACATATGGACATCAATTAGAAATAAAACTAATTTATTATATATATATATATATATATAAAATAAATTAGTTTTATCTTTCACCTTACAACTATTTTCAAAATACTTATATAATATAAAAGAAGTATGGAAGAGTAAAGTTTAATCCCAAAATTATTGTATTTGATATTAAAGTTATTCTACACTAGTTTTTTACAACTAAATATTTCATTATCTTTAATTTAAATTAAAATTCAATATATATTTTATGTAGTAAACCATTACAATAGAATTTTTATAATAATAACAATAAATACTAGATTTTCTTACAAAAATTCAAAATAATAAGAAATATATCACTTATTAAAAAGGTTTTACTGAAATAGTTTGAATCTCTATCGATAAAGATAGTGGTTTAATGCAAGAAATTCATATATTAAATTGCAAATTAGAAACAAGAAATAATAAATTAAAAACATATATTATTATATCTGTTTTGCAGCGATTATATTTCAATACTTTTTTGTCATGTTAACAACAACAATAAATATATCATTTTAAAAGCAATTTTACAAAATAGTTTACTTTTTTTTAGTAAAAGAATAATTTAAATAGAATAAAAAAGAAAATCAATTTAAGGAAAACTATAAAAAAATATTGCTTCAATAAAATATTAAATTTAATATTTGTTTAGATAAATAAAACTGTACTCATTATAGAATAGAAGAAAAAAAGTATTAAATATTCATTAAATACTTTCATTCATATTCATTGATGATCATTAAATAGCATTAAATACAGATACAAATACAAATACGACAATGCAAAAGTCACAGTTGTCCCCTTGCATTAAGTAATTCTTAATTAAAAGAAAATGATTTTAAAATTATTATAATTTTAACAACTCTAAATAAAAATGAATTTAAGCGAATCATTTTTCATCAACTGTGATTCTATTTTATGAGTATAAAATATTAAGTAAAGTTATTTACAAGAATTAATTAAACGATTAATAAAAACTCTGCATGTTATGAATATTATATGACTACTCTACATACTTTTATACAAAATACAACTTTAATTTAGAAGTATACCTGATTGTATGATACTTGTTTTATTTAATAAATTTTCTTTAAAAAATGATAACATATAAATTTATTTTGAAACTTTTACAAAATATATATCTATATATCTATATATATATATATATATATATTATTTTTTAGTACCAGACAAATCATCTCACTCGATTTTGCTGTCCGATCGATGAGTTAAAATATATTTAAAGAAGTTAAGACAATTGTAGAGATTTTCTGATAATCAGAGACACATCTTACCAAATTGGAATAATGTCCTGGAAAATCAGGGAACTTTTTTAAAAATAAGTTAACATTGATCTTTGATAGATTCGGTCATCATAACAGAGGACTCATGATTAAATACTATAAATAAACAATTTACAAAGAAGTAAGATATGTTTTTATCAAATACACCATATACTCTTAATATAGTACTTACTTGATCGTCAAAGAATATTATGAAGGTTAACTCTTGACCGAACACCAAGAAGAAGTGATCGAGTACTAGAGAACGAGTAACGAGGAGCGACCGAGACATCAACGACAAATGTTACTATCAGTTATAGTTCCGGATACTATCTAAGTCCTATCAATCTATACAAGTACATATATATTATTGTTAAGTGTTGACATGTAATTCTCCTATTCCTAAAATTTAAATATATAATTTTTTTTTTAAAAAAATGAACAAATTTTGGACACACAAAGTAGACTCCATTAAAGTTTTCGAGACAACTTGAAAAAAAATTCTATATTAAGTTTCTTGTAGTCTTCATAATTGATTCCTTATAATCATGTTTTTAGTTATAATCTTTAATCATCTAACTCTCATGTATTATTTTTTATTATGTATTTTTTTTATCTTTGTGAGTGATTAATTTTTGTGTTTAATATTTTGACTTAATTAAATTTCAAGATGCTAATAAATTTGAATATTTTTAATTGAGTATTTTGTTAAACTTTTGTGGTCTAGTTTCAAAGTTTTGATATTTTTCAATTGAGTTGATGTCCCATCATTTTGCTTACTTATCTTCATATGTTAAGAAATGTAAGATTTTGTAATTAATATAATAAAATATTATATTTAATATAAAATGACAAGTAATTTTTATCGTTTATATTGATCATAATATCGTTTCTCTCACACAATACAGACCAATTAATCACACAGACCAATTAATCACACACACAACACAAACCAATTAATCATCAATGCAAAATGAAAACACTAAAAAGTTTATTATCTAATGGACAATCTTATTTGAATTTAATTTATCATAGTTTTATTTGGATTTCATCTGATATGATAAATGTAGATTGAAAATTTATTCCTCACAAAATTCCTTTAATCATTTCTTTTGAAATGTCACCATTCATTTATTCAATTTTTCATTACAATTTTGGACATCAGAATTTTTTGAACAAAATTATAATATGTATGAACTTAATCTATACTTCAATAATGTTACCTATAGGCATCAAATTAAGATTTTTTCTTTTCTCATTTATATCCATTATATAATTTCATGAATTAAACTCATCAATTTAGATAAACTTTGTTCATCAAATGATAGAAACTAACATTTGATTAGATATCATCCCTCTCTTAATCTTATCGTCTAAAAATAGCGAAAAATTTATAATGTCCTCTAAAGGTAATTGTATTGTTATGTACATCCACATTCCATTGTAGTCCTAAGAATGTAGCATTTACCACCACAAAGAATTATCGAACATTTGGAGGTGTCATACATATATGTTTAAACTCTCTCTATCATTTTATAAAAGACAAATGGTACAATTTATTACAATTATCACAAAAAATACATGTTTTAGTACATCTTGCAATTTCTTCGAAGTGTTTTAATTTACTAAATTAAACTCAAAATTTTAAAAAAATCTTATAGTAAGTTAGCTTATTCTCAAAATATTAAATTCTCCGACTTATAAAATGTTAATATATATATATATATGAAAAAATTTATTTTTATGATTCAAGTTCCTATTTAAGATTCGAAATCCTAAATTTTATATTATATTAATATATTCCAATGGAGTTCTATAAGATCCAAGTCTTAAATCTTATAACCCTACCTATGCAATCAAGATGCTTTTAGAATCAATAACTAATGCAAAATATATAATCAAAACGAGTATGAATAAAGTTTAATTTCAACATTGTTGCATTTGATATATAAGTTATTCTTCATTAGTTTTTGGCATATACATACTTCATTATCTTTAATTTAAATTAAAATTCAACATGTATCCTTGTAAATACCTAGTAGGCATGCAAACTCCATTATATGATACTTTATTTTTCAGAACTTTTACTTCAATACTAATCAATATTTTATTTTTCATTGTTAAGAAAGAAATGTTTTAATACTAAAAAAATATTTTTTATTTTTATGATCAGAATCTTATTTAAGATTCAAAATATTAAATCTTATATAATATCAACATACTCCAATAATAAGAATCTCTTATAATATTATAGATTTTTAATTTATAATGCATCCATACAATAAAATGTCCTAAATACACAAGTTACAGTTACTAAAATTGAGTATGTAATTTATCACAATTTACAAACAATGTTTATCTTTGTAAATTTTCTATATACACAAGTTTTGGAAGCAAGTTAGGAAGGTCTCTAATATATTGGGTTAAATATGTTTTTCGCTTTATATTATAATACGAAATTGGTTTTTGTCTTTTGTCCAAACTTTATACCTCCTAGATATTTGTAGTTAGACAACTATTAGAATAAGTCTTTACGAGTATTTTTTTTAAGTAACAAACGAATTTCCAGTGTGTGGATTGTATTATAATATTACAACATCCACATCAACCATGAATTGTATGAAATATTTTAACATCATAATCTACTTTGAAAATCTATTTGCCACATGTAAAAAACTCGTAATTAAGAACTCATTCAAATAGTTCTCTTACTTATAAGTACCTAAGAGATCTCAAATTTAGACTAATGACGAAAACCAAATTTATGTAAAGGTATATGGATGAAAAACATATTTATCCGTTATTACTTTGATTCATCACTCTAACAACTATTGGAATCAAAATCTTATTCAGAAAACTCTTAGTGATAATAGTAATTTGTGGGAGCATGATATTGAATTGTGATGTGAAGTAATTCATTTTTCATCACCTTTCTTCTTTCAGTAGTTCTCAATTTGAAACTATTATGTTGTTTTATAATTTGGCATCGAACTAGCTATGAGAGAATATTGATTAGCCAATAAGATGTTGTTGTTGGACGATGCATTCCAAACACACACTAAAAAAAAATTACTAAATAAATATCAAAAACAAAAAAAATACTGTGGTTTCTTTAATTTTTTGACCTTTTCCATTAATTTCTATTGTAAGATCATTTAAAAACAAAGGAAAACATGATCTATATGTCTCGGAATTACTTTTAGAAATAGAAAATGAAAACCAAAATTTGATTATGATACAGGTTTGAAACCCTGTCATATACTATCATATATTTTAACAATACATAAAAACATTTTTCTGTAGACAATAGAAAAATATAAAATTGATAAAAAAATAGTGTCCTATCATAACCAAACCAAAACAAAGAGAATAATTTTATATGGCATAAGATGAACTTCATTTTTAACTTATCTTGACTTTGAATTCCAAGATAAAAAGCTTGGCTAAAAGTTTTGATAAAATTGGAGCATGATTTCCTTTGAGTTTCGAAGCCTTCCTAAAGAATTAGAGTAAAAAAAGTGAGAGAAAAATTTGGAAAATAAAATTTGTTTGCGTATAATTCACTCAATAAAGCTTGTTCTTTAGTATATAATTCGCATAATAAAATTTATTCTAATTGATAAAAATAAAATTTCTCCGTCATGATCCTAGTTTTATACAAGACATAAATAACAAGAAAAAGATAATTAATTATAAAGAAATTCATATTTTAAATTGCAAGATTTTATACTTACCATTATTGAGTAATACTTCTTTTATTTATTTATCACTATTTTTTTTCTTTCCAATCACACTTAATTACTTAAAACACATATTTTTATTTTAAAATAAACAAATAAATTTTAATTAAATACTAATCAAATTACTCACATAATAATTGTTGGAGATCTTACATAGAATAAAGATAAGGATAATTCATAGTATTTAAGTGAGTGCAAACCTTATCTTACAAACAAGTTTTATAAGGTTGATTTAGGCTTAAAATATATTTCTCGAGATGGTATCAAAGTCATTTAGAATCTATCCTATGGAGAATTTGTTGGGTCTATGGTGCAACACATCACTCATAAATATATAGTTTCACGCATGAGTTGACAGGTTTCAACATGAGAGGATGTGTCTCTCACATTGATTAGAGATAAAGAAAATTCATGTATAATTGGATGCAAATATCACTTTACAAGTCCATTTTACAAAATTGAATTAAACAATTCTTTATCCAAGAGACTACTTAATGTGACTAGTCTTTTGAACAAATCTCTTTAATTAGACAGAATTTTTTACAACATAAAATAAACATATGTATGTTCGTTGTAGTACAAGGTTAACTTAGACTATGCACTTATCGTCTGAGCATATAGATTCTTTATAAAACGTAAAGGGAGACTATATTGTATTGTATCAACGGATAGATGAAATATTTGCTTCTTACACTATCTATTGTTAGAAACATCAATATTCATCATACTGATAATACATTATCTTGTTTTATAGTATTATTTTTAACGCTTAATCAGAATCATAGGATATTAAACTTTTACTTTAACAAGAATAATGTCTACTAGTACACTTAAGTGAATGTCTTATTAAGCTCTATTACTTCTTTTAACGTGTATATGTTTATCTCAATCCTCAACCCTTCGATCTCACAATCTTGCAAGGTACTCAAGATTCTTTTGTCTCTTACATATGCTTGAGAATCGTCTAATTGGATGTTACTACTGATGCTTATTTAGACTAATCTCAAGGTCAGGTATCAAAGCCAACCGGACCACCTGACCCAGATGGGTACTGATGAATAAAAAAGAAATAAAAAAATTGAACAAGAAATTTTCAGGCCTTTAAATATAATACTACTAATATTTTTCTTTCTCACATTTAATTACGTTAGAAGGAATTAAAAAGATGTAAACCCCACATTTTTTTACTTTCTTCTCCTCATTTCCATCCTTCCAAACACACTCTTAAACTTATTTCTCACCTATTTCATCTCTCCCATCCCTCCCTTCCCCTTAACTAAATCACCCCAATCAAACCCGTTGTAAAAGAGTAATATAAATTTGAAAAACAGTCTAAGTACTCTTTACTTGTTTATTAATGAATTACTTTGCTTAGAGAGGACTGTTGGAGCACTTATTTACATAAAACATTAACAAGTATTTATATAGAACATAAAAAATGATACGACGTTATGAACAACAAATCGCTTCATTTCAAGGAACACTTGTTCATCTGCCCCACCAACAAAGTAGCACAAAACATCACTGTAATTCAGGAGACTAATAGAACTAATTACATTGCATATAAATTTTTAAAATCACAATAATTACAACACAATAGAAACAGGTGAGCACTGGCACCGCAACAATTTCTACCCTCCTAAATTCTTGTTAGAAACCCCTCAACGAGGGGAAAGAAAGAGATATTATAATTTCCTAGTGTTGGACCAATACATAAATACTTCCTCAAGTCATTCATCATCTGATAAACAGACTAAATCAGATGATGTAGCTGGATGAGCCGAGGTTTCCCGGGTGATACTACTACTTTTGTCACATTTAGATAGGTTCATCGAAGGCAAATCTGGCATATGTGGCCGAACATTTGGCAGATATATGCCGTGTTGACTGTTAGGATCAGTGCGAGGATTAATGGCAGGTAAAATGGGTGGCCAAACTCCCCTCTGAAGAACAGATGGAAAGGTTGCCAGTGTTGGCCGGGGTGTCTGGTGAGAAAATGGGAGAGAAGTTACAGGAATATTACCGAATGCAGGCTGACTAGGTCTCCCACGCATAACTGTACAGAAACTGGAGGCTGGGACGGGTGTTGGTGTTCTATAAGGGTGGAGATGTGGTGCAGGGGCACGTATCTCCCCATCAGTTTGAACATTTCCCAAGCGTGAAGAGAGGGGATTGATATGTTGTAGTCTTGAAGAACCAACAGAGAATGTTACAGGCGTACTGTACATGGCTTGTATTGGTGGTACCGTAGTCTGAGAGGTAGTTGTCCCATAGGAAGTCTGCAAGCTGGCTGCAGAATACACACGAGAAGATGGACTAGGAATCATATTGGGCCGAGTGCCATTTTGCGGACTTGCAACTTGAAATAATTGCTGTACAGAACTTGCATCTGACATTTATATAAAATGTGGTTAGAATAGACAAACAATAATTGGGGCAGATCGAGACGTGCATAAAAATGGCATATTTAACAAATAAACCCTTTCCTGATGTTTGCAAAAATCTAAACAACCTTCCTTAACTGCACTCGCCAAACGCACTGGTAGTTTTTGACTATGTATAAAGAAAGAAAACAGAAAACGCCAGCACAGTTTGAGAGCTTGGTTCCAAAAGCCCTACAAAGCCCACCCCACCAAAAGGGAAAGCCCTCTGTCCATTAACATTTGCGTTTGTGCAGATTCTTTTTTTTCCATTTGGGGGTTAAATTATAGAAGAACATAACGAATGGAAGAAAAGAAACACAAAACTGTCATGTTAAGAAGTCTTAGCAAAATATTAATCGTATCAGCAGTTTAGATATGTTTGTAAGCAGCAGATATACTTCGGCAGAAACTTGTACAGTCAAAAGGAGAACAATAAAGGGCATGGAAATTTCCACCATCACTAGAGTTAGTATAAAGAGAAATATACCTTTTTGCATGCTTGGAGCACCAGATAGTTTAAAATCCATGGATTTAGCCTTAAAAGCCTCAGCCAATTTCATATTTACATGAACTATGCTATGTTGTCTATCCAAGTCCTTCCTTACTTTCTGTAATTCAACTTCATTCTCCTTATGTTTAATGTCAAACTTCCTGTAAAGTTCCTCGAGTTCTGCCTCAAAATCAGATTTCAACTGCAATTTCTGCTCCAACAAGTAGAAATAACGTAGTTAATGTAAAGAAAAGATTGAGGGTATATAACCTAATATAAGAATCATCATAGTAACAGTAAACCAAAAGCTAACCCTTTCTTCAAAGCCTTTCCTATTTTTCTCTGTCAGTACATGTAGTCTTTCCACTTCATAATTAAGCGGATCACGGCCCAACCGTTGAATAATCCTGGGATCTGATTGGCTTGCAGGTTGTATAGGATGATTATTAATCGCTGCGAGAGTAGACAAATTTCTTGTGTTTGAAGACTGTTGTCTAACTCCAGAATGCAGAAGCGAAACCAAGTCCACATTTGAGGCTGGATGTACATCTTGACTAAAACATGAAGAATCAAGTTCCACATTTGAGGTACATTGCACAACAACTTGATTTTGAATCTCCATTGTTGATGTCTCAGGAACGTGGTTGGGGAAATTATTTTCATTGGATGGCTGGTCTTCAGTTCCAGTCACCGTAGGCAAGTTAGATAGGTCTCCATCACTGGAAGAAAGGATACCAGCAGAAGGTAACTGGCCCTCCTTCTCGGGAGGCTCCATGACCAGTGAATCATTCGTAGATACATTAGCTGGTACAGTATCAACAGAACTTGGTACCAAACTGTTCTGCATTTCTATTGTAGTATTCTGGTCAGGTGGAGACTCTAAAGATGATAGTGGTTGCACTTGTTCTAGAGGCTCCATGAGATCATCAACTGATATAGATACTGGAGTCTCCTGGGACAAACTGTTTTCAGTCATAGTACTACACACTCCTTCCTGCTGGTCTGAATTTGAGGGATGTTGCACAACAGCTTGATTTTGAATCTCAATTAATGTTCCAGGAATGTGGTCGAGGAGATCATCTTCATTGTATGGCTGATCTTCAGTTCTAGTCATCAAAGGCATGTTGGATAGGTCGCAGTTGGAAGAGAGGAAACCTGCAGAAGGAAATTGCCCCTCCTCTGGAGTCTCCATGACCAGTGAATCATTAGTGGATTGATTAGCTTGTACAACATCAACAAGACTAAATACTACATAATTCTGCACTTCTCTAGCAGCATCCAGGTCAGGTGGAGACTCTACTTCTAGAGGCTCCATAAAATCAACTGGTCTAGATACTGGAGTCTCCTGGTACAAACTATTTTCAGTCATGGTTGTACATACTCCTTCCTGCTGGTCCAATGTGGCACTTTTATCCACCACCACATTGTGTGTTAATTGAAATTCAACCTCTACAAGGCTATTTTCTGGCATCAAGACAGAAACATGTTCATCAGGTAGGGTCTGGCTATTGCTTGGGCTTGTAGTACAAGTCCCTGATGATAAATTGCCATCAAATACTGGACCTCCATTAGCTAATTGATCCATGGATGAAGAATTCTGAGGAATCACATTGTCAGGGTAATTAACTGCGTCAGGCATCCAATTAGCTTCCTCCCCATCTAATACATTTACAATGGCTCTATCATTAGTTTCTGACACTCCACCTGGAATTTGTCCAACAGGTATGCTTGATGATACTCCATCGTGACTTTGTTTCTCTATAGAAGATTGATTTGAAAGAATAGCATTAGCATCAGAGCTATTATTACTGGAACTATCGGCTCCACATGGTTTTGACAACACACTATCTAAAACTGAGACATCTACTGCACCTCCAGATATTTGCTCAGTGGATGAAGTCAAATTGACAGACTCATGTATTCCCACATTTTCATCTCTATTTAATACTATGGTCCTATCAGCATTTCTCTCATCAACCAAAGGAGAATTAAGAATAAAATTATCTGAACCACTGCCATCAAGTGCAAATTTTTCACAATCTAGAGTGAGCATGCTATTTTCATTATGGACACGATGTTGAGGTGACTTTGAATTCCTCAAGGAAATTCTTTCATCATAAAAAGATGAGTTCAGAGTGTCAGCATTATGTGAACCATTATTGTTATCAGCGTCATGGATTTGTGCAGTATTCTCACAATATGGTGTGCACATGGCATTTACACTTGGAATATGTTCGTTGGATGATTGAGAATTCAAGAGGGTCATATTCTTTGCACCATCATTGGAACCATTAGCGTCAACTTCTATCGATGATCCACAAACAGGCTTGATCTGTATAGTCCCGTCAAGTTCCCCTAGCCTAGAAGAAGGAATTTCAACAAGATCATTCTCAGAACTGCTGGTGTTACAGACTGAAGGAGCCACCTCTGCACTAAGAACATCTAGTGTTTCCCCGTGACATATGTCTTCATTATGTGAAGGCAGAACTTGTATTATAGCATCCTGCCCAAAATCATTATCGGATTCATGATTAAAATTTACACACCCTTCCCCATGACGAGTTTGCAGTTCAACTGTGCTACCGAATGGTGCAACAACTGAGGCATTGACATCGGGAGCTTCAGAGAATCCAACAACAGATTCAGTCCTTGCCGTGACTTCCACTGTATCATTGAAACCCTTTCCTTCAGCAACATGATCAGACACAAGGACTTTCAGAGCATTATGATGCTGAGCTTGATAACAAATCTGTAAGGATTCGACCATGGTCCCAAGTTTGTCCAAATCAATTGAGTTAAACAATTCATCTGGCGCTGAAGACTCTTGGAACATCAGCCTTGTTTTTAATTGCTTGACCTCAAGATCCTTGAGACGTATTTCTTGCTGCCTATTCAATTCTCTAGTTCTTTTCATGTAAGCACTTTTGAAAGCCAGAAGCTTTCCATCGTTAACCAAATCATTGGGAGAACATGATCGAACAGCTTCCCACTCTATCTGGTGCCTTCTCTGAATTTCAGCATTTTCATTCTCAATATCTTTTTTCAACTTTATCTTCTCTTCCCGATGCATCAGAAGTAGCTTGTTCCACTGGCTTTTACGCTTCTGGACGGCTCTAATATTTATAGAATTATCAGTTTTTACCAATTCAGCCTCAGGTGTCACTTCAGTATATGGATGAACCCCACTTGATGATTCAGAAGCATTTGCATAGCCAGCAAAATTAGAGTTTCGTTTGAGCGATAAAAAACTTTCCCTCAGATCCCAAAGTCTTGAATTGATTTCATCTACAACTTCTTTCTTGCAGTCAAAATTCAAGTGCTTCTTTGCAAGCAAAAGGGAAGCTTGAAAGTTGAGTTTGTGATTTAGCAAAGCAGCAGCAGTCAAACACTGAAATTTTAAAAGTACACAAAAGCTTGTCAATTGTACGTATTAAAGGCAACCAAGAGAACAACACATTTAATTTAGAGTCTGAAAACCCTAAGAAACTAAATTTTCTACATTTAATTTAACAGGTTAAGATTGAAGCTTAAATCTAGCTTCATTTGACCAGCTGACTGTGCTACTCATATCAGAATCTCAACTTATAAAATACAAAAAGGCATCCATAAGAAACAGGTTGAAATTGACTGGTTAGATCAAGTGCAGACTAAAAAATTTCTGCCATTAGGTTGCAGCAACAGATAAAATATCAATGGACGAAAAAAACAAGCATCAATGGAGTATTAGATCTTCCCAAAGAGAAAGGCTAACTGATGCAGAATAAAGGATGCTAATGATTATTAATTTATTATGTTATTCTTATTTCTAAGAAATTGTAAGAATGGTGCACTTCTATGATTTAGTTGGATTTGGGATTACAAACAGTTATTTATAAAAAGGCTAAAAAGAAGTTTTTTAAGCAAGCAAGAGGACTCAGCCAAAGAAAACTGAAAGGGAAAAAATAAGGAAAAAGAAAAAAAAATGTGAGAAAATATTCTGACCAGAGATAGTTGAAAAGCCTGTAATATTGGCAATGGTTCTGTACAGATCTGGTAATTGTTCATAGTATATTCAAGACAATTTTGAACCATACTCTTGACATCATCCTGCATGAAAAGAAAATGTCAAAATACAACAAAATTCAAACTGATACTAGAACCCAGATTGAAGTATACTAAATCAACTATCGTGAAACTCGTACAAGCATACAGGTTTTAAAAATGAGTCCCTGGGGATGCAGGGTTGGATTCGAAGAATTCAAAGCTATATTTTTAATAAGTCAAAGTCAGAGACAATAAAATATATTATGAAAAAATAGATCCACGTTCCTTGAATCTAACCATCATACAACTATTTGAATCTGTTCAGTAACTCACCAAAATGTAATGCAACACCAACACATTTCCCTACTCCAATAAAATCAAAATATCAACAACAAACCCTTGGAGAAACCAAAAGAATGGCATCATGGCAGAGAAATGTTATTATTAATTATTTCCAGCTCCCTCCCCCCTGGCTATGTTGAAATATATACTGATTGTTGTTTTCTTAGTGGATCTTTATGGTAACTGTCTCAGTTTAAAACAAGTAATATAGGCCTACACCTACTATTAAGTTTCAACCTAATACTTTTCCTATTTCAGACATCCCTCTTAAATTTCTAAACATAATGTTACAATATCAACCAAAATCCGAATTCCATGTCAACAGGTGTTCTTCAACATAACCTGGATCTACCCTTTTAAACTTGGACTTCACATTTCCAAAACCGACGACATTCCCGCATCATTGTAAGACAGCCTTCACAAGATTCACACTACAGCATTGCAAACTTACGTGACATGATAAGTAATTTATCATAACATCCAGAACTTAATGAAAGGATAGTATCAAATCAACAAAATTATGAATGCATAAATCAATATTACTGAAGAGCACATGTTTTTATAGTCTCATAAATGCATTTCATCAATAAAAAAACTGGTAAATAAATTGCAATACTATCAACAAAAGACCATAGCAGGACAAACAAACAGCAAGTAAAACATGGCAAAGAGAAAACAAGAGCATACAGGGAGATGCAGAATTTCACAAAGATTTGCTATCTCTGGCTTCAGTAAAAGATGTAAGCTCCTCTGCTGTTTCCTTATTTTGTCAGTTTCGACAGTGTTTCCTTGAGATCTCGCTGAGTCTGACATTTGATCAAACAAACAAATGATAAGAACTAGGAACTGCAATTCACATTACCAAACAATGCTGGGATAAGGACAAAAGACAGTTGAGGCAGCACGCCCAAAAACTGTCACTTTGAGACAGTAAGGAAACCTGGTTTTGTGTGTGAGGGTGGGAATCAAGCAAATTATTTCTAGGGCTGTGACAAAAAGAATAAGGAAAGGCAAGTTAACTCAAATCTTAAAAGTTGGGGACGGAGGAAACAAGCACTGTATAGCAGGAGTTAGTACGTATTTCCTTCAGTTTGAAGATGAGAAAAAGAAAAGAGCAGAATGTATCTTGGCTATGATGAGTGGAAACCCATAGAAATAGATAAGAATCTTCACCAAAGATGGGAAAAGCCACCTATATTACTCCCTCCTTTGGCACTATTTGAACTCTGAAGAACTTTTCTCCTTTGATTGGTTCCTATATCTTCCCTCAGATAAACCAGATTGACTACTCTACAACTTATTTCACACTCACTAGGATAAGATTAATTCAGTAAGAATTTAGGTATCATTTTGATCACCAATGAGCTTGCAACAACTCTTGCTGTGTGAGTGATATGTTGTAAACAGCTGTTTAGCTGTCCTTAGTGTGGATAGTTAGAAGTTAGTTGTGACAGCAGTCAAAATAGACAGCTCTCACTAATTGTTTCTGTTGCTTGCTCAGCACTCTAAGAGTAGTTATATCTGATGTAATAGATAGATTCAATACAGTCATCCAAATCACATTTTTCTTTCAGAAATTCAATTTTCTCTATCTTTCTCTCTTAACTCTTGTTATTTATCAATGTCATTGAACTGCGAAAACTCAGAACAAACTGAAACTTAATAATGATGGGGACAACTAACCTTCCTTGTTCCTAGTAGATAACTTTGAAGAAGGCTGATCAACATTATTGGTCGATTTCCTCCAATCCTTTTTTACATCTGATAAGGAGATCTGCCTAAAAAACAAAACTCAAACCCGCTTAGGAGATAACGAAATAAGCTTATCCCTTTTCAGTTGCATGTCAAATTTTATTATTATCAATGGTATCTGAGGTGTTGATGGGATGTGACCCATTTCCCAGAAACAATACAATCTTCACAGACAAACTAAACTTTAGGTTGTTATAATGGTCAGGGAGTTTCTTAACAATGTGTAGAAAAATCCTACTTGGCATCTCACATCTTCCTAGACATAAAACCAAATATGTATTTTCAATATACAGAGAAAGATATCTTCTAAGAAAGAAAAAAAGGAAATTATGTGAAAGTTAAACTTAATAAAAGCAATAAAACATGCCAAATTGCCAATAGGCACGAGCATTGAATGGATTAAAATTCTTAGTTTGTATTAATTCAGGAATAAGATTGATTAATTCCCTAGCATTAGCTAAAAAATAAAGTACCTTATCCTTTTGGAACATGACCCACTGGTCTCCACAACATTGCTGCATATCCTTGACGGGCGAGTATCCTCAAACAAGTTACTGTTATTGTTATTCTCCACCAACATAGCAGAAGCATCTGAATGCTTGTCCATCATTGTTCTTTTTCTCTTAGAAGATATTGATTTTTCATCCTTAACATGCTCAATACGTTTCCTAATCAGATTTTCATTTGATATGAAATCCTTTGATCCTAAAATTTGTGATCTCTCCTCTTTGCATGAATCAAACTGAACCTTTTCACGTGCTTCACTGGGCTCACAACTTGCAGTATTAGACAGTACCAATGGATTTACAGTCACATCATAATCTGATAGTTCTTTCACTGGCTCACTCAACTTAGGCTCAGCTTTCATCTCTTTACCGGTGGCACCTGCAGGCAGCCCAATATCCTTATCATCCCTGGCAGAATCTAAACAGTTCCCTTTAAGACAGCCATCAATCTTGCCCCCAACCCCATCATCACCTTCTTCAGTTGACCTATCCATCCCATTTGTCTTCACGTGGCAATCTGCCAGTCAAAAGTTAAAATATTAACATGAAAAATATACTAACTAACACTAGCACACCTCACTCAGCCACATTTTCAACTATCCAAATTTTAATAACAATACAAACTATTGAGAGACTAGCTTTAAGTCCCATCTTCATCTATAACAGCCAAAGTGAACTGAGTGAATGAGTATGAGAGATAGAAAACTGCATGTGATTGATATTTTTTTATACAGAAAATTTAGGAGGGAATTATGGCATTGATAATTGATTGAAACTGGTAAAATCCAATAACAGAATCCCCTAGCTCTTCATTTTTTTAGTATAAATTAAAATTGATTGGTACTAGTAAAATCCAATAATAGAACTCCACCTAGCTCACCATATTTTAGAATAAAAGTGTAACTGATATGAACCATCTCATAACCACCCCACTAAACTCTAACTGACTGCACGAGTTTTAATAACACTGCGACTGATCTGAAACCGATTCATAACCACTCTCTCTTCAAGAAATGAAATTCCTCAAATCGTCCAATTTAAAAGAGTTCTTCAGTTTAGCTTAAGAACTAAGAACGGATAGAGCAAGATACTTACGCTCAGTCACTCTCCTAGTTCTGGGTCTCGAAGAAGCTTCCACGCCACGTTCCTCATTTTCATCGTGTCCATCCTCGCTGGCTTCAAACGACAACTGTTTCCCACTGCAATGCCTCTTCTGCCGCGTCCTCGAACCCGAATCCCTGGAAGCCGACGAAGGAGAAACATGCTTCGTTCTCTCAGATCTCCTCAACGGACTTGGCGTCTCCGTCTTCCTCTTCGGATCCATCCAGCCCACGGACGACGGTGGAGTCCTCTTCTCGAGACGCTCCGACTTGCGATTTGGAGTGGTGGAGGAAGTCGCAGCGACTTTCTTCGACAATGTCTCTCTCGAAGACCTCGTCATCGGTCTTTTCTCCGGTACGTGACTGGAGCCGGTATCGTGCGCCATTTCCTAGTATTTAAGCCCAAATCACTAACCCTAATTCGCCAACAATAGTTGTTTCGGACACAAGATGTTGAAAATGGTGAGCTCAGAGACTAATTTTACTCACTTTGGAGATAACTGTCTGAAAACAGCTGCGGTGGTTACTATTCGTGGTAGTTTGATGCTATGTTACCATCGAGGGGATTCACCCAACACTGCTATGCTTCACCTATCCCGAGAATACCAGAAAAACTTTTCTGATGAAATAATACCATTGGCTGCGAAAACGAGGAAAAGGGTATTCTTGACCATCTACACTCATGCCAATTTGTCTTTTACTCTGTTAAGAAAAGGGGAGTGAGGTACACGACAGGGATAAATTACAATGAATTATGGTATACTATGTATATAAAATTACACTTCTAGCCTTTCTTACTAGTTAACAAAAGTCTTAATACAAGTATTTTTACTTTTTCTACCTTTCTTGATTTTAAGTAACATATTTAATTTTTTAGAATAATGAATTTTGAAAACCATCATTAGTTAATGTCATTTCTGCAAAAGTCGCTGTTATAAAACTATTTATATTCTTTTAAAACTTACTATTTGTGATTGATTTAAGTAAAGAACATACTTTTTTTTAAGGTTTCCTTTATGCTTTACTGCACATGCTTTGTTTTTTTACCCTTTTTATCTTGTTATATATTTTTTTATGAAACGAAATCTTAATGACATAAAAAAATATGTTATTATATAAATTTTTTCATATAAATCAAATTTCTATTTTCTAGAAAAATAAATAAATAGTTTTATCATTATAATTTGAAACTAAAAAAGGCATATTTTTATTAAATTTTTTTATTACTACTATTTATATCTGTACAATTTTGAATTATTTAAACTAATTGATATAATAAATATTAAATTTAAATTTTATATACTTTATTTTATTTTTTAATTTAAACTATTTTATATTAAAAAATTATAATTTTCGTTCTGTGTAATTTTTACAATTATGTAATGAAATATTAACTTCTTTCAATTTGTATAGTCAAATCAGTGAACTACATACAAAATAAAAATATATTTAAAATTTTTCTAAACAAATAGTAAGAATAATACAAATATATATTAAAATATAACGATAGTAATGTAAGAAAATTAAATACCTTAAATTAAGGTTATAAAGTTTAAAATTTCAAAAATAAATCACTTTGAATACTTTGTAAATACTTTTTTGATAGTTAAATTAGTTTATAAGCTAATAATAGCATTGGAATAGATTCTAAATATCTTTATAAAAAGATATTGTTAAAACAAACAAAAAATTGAATTATATTTTAAAATTATTTGAAATTTGTTTGTAAAATTTGTTCTAGATGAAGTTTATATCACATAAGATTTCTCAAGTAATTTTCTTAAGGATATTGTAATGAGATGGTAATATCATATTTTTAAATATCATATTAATTATTTTATTTTTTATCTTAAAATAAGAGTTAACAAATTTTATATTCTGATTTATGTGATTATATTGTCAATTTTAAAAGTATTTTGTATTCTAGATAAAGTTTAAGTATCTGATTGGTACCAGATAAGTCATGTCATTCGGTCTCGATAACTGACCCGACTGCATTAATATACATTAAAGACACCCAATATACCAATATATCAATATACCTCCTTATAACGCAGTGATCATGCTAGAAATTAGTTAACACTAATATTTAATAAATTCAATCCATTACAACAAAGACCTATAACTAAACACTAAGTGTACTTACTTGATCATCAAAGTACCTTTTTTAAGTCAACCTCGATCGAGCACCAACAATTAAAAGAGGAGACTTGAAGTAAGGAGCGAGAAGGCGACTGACATATTTTCTAGGCCCACTTTATCTATACAGATACAATTGGCGTCCACCGTAAGATCAAGATAAAGTCAAAGCAAACAAATGGTATCAACAAGACAGAGAGAATGACAAAGGCTGAGCAAATGACTATGTTCCAGACCTGACAGAAAGATATGACGAAGATGCGCCAGAAGAATGAGGAGGAGATACGAATCCTCCGATAATAGAATTTTCAAATAGAGCAATGGGAACACAAACTATTATTTTAGAGGAGGAACTTAAGGAACATTCCTTTACTGATCAAATCATGGAAGCACAATTTCCTCCTAATTGGAAAGGTTTGAACATTGAAAAATATGAAAATAACAAATATAATTGTTAGTATTTAGATCTGTTATCATATTATTTTGAATATAACATATATAATTATTATCATTTAAATATGTTGAGATATTATTATGAAAATAACAAATATAACTATTAGTATTTAAATCTGTTATCATATTATTGTGAAGATAATATAAATGATTATTGTCATTTAAATCTGTTGTGATATTATTATGAAAATAACAAATATAATTGTGTCTATACAGGTACAAACAAATGGTATCAACAAGACAGAGAGAATGACAAAGGTTGAGCGAATGACTATGTTCCAGACCTTACAAAAAGATATGACGAAGATGCGCCATAAGAACGAGGAGGAGATACGAATCTTCTGAGAATAGAATTATCAAATAGAGCAATGGGAACACAAACTATTATTTTAGAGGAGGAACTTTAAGGGACATTCCTTTACTGATCAAATCATGGAAGCACAATTCCCTCCTAATTGAAAAGGTTTGAACATTGACAAATATGGAAATAACAAATATAATTGTTAGTATTTAGATTTGTTATCATATTATTTTGAATATAACATATATAATTATTATCATTTAAATATGTTGAGATATAATTGTTAGTATTTAAATATGTTATCATATTATTATGAAGATAATATAAATGATTATTATCATTTAAATCTGTTGTGATATATATTATTATGAAAATAACAAATATAATTGTTATGATTTAAATTTGTTATCATATTATTCTGAAGATAACATATATTATTATTATCATTTAAATCTATTGGGATCTCTGAAGATAACAAATATAATGATTGTTATTTAAATATGTTATCATATTATTATGAAGATAACATATATATGAGTATTATAATTTAGAATTGTGTGATCTTATTTTGAAGATAATATAAATTTATTATCATTTAAATTTGTTGTGATATTATTCTAAAAATAAATATAATTGTTATGATTTAAATTTGTTATCATATTATTCTGAAGATAACATACATTATTATTATCATTTAAATCTATTGGGACATATGAAGATAACAAATATAATGGTTATTATTTAAATATGTTATTATATTATTCTGAAGATAACATATATGATTATTATAATTTAGAATTGTGTGATCTTATTATGTAGATAACAAATATAATTATTGTTATTTAAATATGTTATCATATTATTCTAAAGAAAACATATATAATTATTATTATTTAAATATGTTGTGTATTCTCGTCAAAAAAGACAAATGAGAAGAGATCAGGCCAAACTCTAAAGGATGACTCCCAAAATTAAGATAAGTATTATTCTATGCAATACATAATACACTGATGTATTTTATGTTCTTACCCACTTGATCGTTGGAGTATTGACAAAAGGTGGAATTGCCTCATCACATATATGATTGTTTTATTTAAATTTGTTGTGATATTATTCTCGTCAAAATAGACAAATGAGAGGACATAAGACAAAACTATGTAAATAGAGGATGACTCTAAAAAATAAGATAAGTATTATTCTATGCAATACTAATGTATTTTATGCTCTTACCCACTTGATTGTTGGAGTATTGGAAACAGGTCAAACCCCCCTCTCATTGTGACTATCACACATCTAGAAAGTTTTCAATTATGACAAAATTTTGAACACCATTCGGTCAAGTAACCTTTGCCTTAACATGACAATCCCTCCCGATGCGCAAAGACTCTTCATCCAAGGCAACTTGCTTAACAATTAGCAGCCATTGTCGAACGAACGAGTCACTACACGCAACAACTCGGTTAAACACAACCGCTTAACAACTAGCGACCCTTACCGACTGAAAGATCACTCGGTTAAGGCAGTCGCATAACAGCTAGCAAGCCTTACCGACCGAAAGACAACTCGATTAAGGCAACTGTTTAACAATTAGTGACCCTTACCGACCGAAAGACAACTCGGTTAAGGCAACTGCTTAACAACTAGCGACCCTTACGACCGAAAGACAACTCGGTTAAGGCAACCACTTAACAACTAGCGATTCTTACCGACCGAAAGATCACTCAGTTAAGGCAATTGCTTAACAACTAGCGATCCTTAACGATTGAAAGACAACTCGGTAAAGGCAACCGCTTAACAACTAGCGACCCTTACTGACTGAAAGGTCACTCGGTTAAGGCACTCACTTAACAACTAGTGACCCTTACGATCGTAAGACAACTCGGTTAAGGCAGCCGCTTAACAACTAGCGATTCTTACCGACCGAAAGATCACTCAGTTAAGGCAGTCGCTTAACAACTAGCAACCCTTATCGACCGAAAGACAACTCGGTTAAGGTAGTCACTTAACAACTAGCGACCCTTATCGACCGAACTCTTCGGCCAAGGCAGTTTGCCTAACAATTAGCAGCCCTTACAAAACACACAACAAATTGGTTAAGGCAGCTGTTGAATAACTAGCAACCCTTACCGATCGTCACTTATTTGGATAAGGCAGTTCGCTTAACAACTAGCAGCCCTTACCAAATTGAACAACTACTCGATCAAGACGATTCGCTTAAACAACCCTTACCAACCACGAGTTCACATACTCAGATATTGCCTTCAAATTGGCCATCACATAAAGTAGCTTGCTTAACAATTAGCAGCCCTTCCCGAAGGAACGCCACATTACATGCAACTCTTCGGCTTAGTCAGCTTGCTTAACAATTAACAGCCTTTCTCGAACGAACTCTTCGGCCAACCTTCCCGAACGAATGCGTAATGCGCCAATACGATTAAGGAAGTTTTGCCTTAAAACAACAATCCCTACCGATATCCTAAATCTACACCCTTTAGCTAAGGAAGTGATACAAACCAAAGCAACCGGTAGATGACTAAGGACATATCAAGCACCTCACAAAAATGTTAGTCATCTCAGTATACAAATTTAGGCCCCACCAAACCTCGAGAAAGCATCAACGGAAGAAGAAGCTATAAACCATAACATCAGAAGTTCTTCCTTCTAGTCTTTTCCACAAGAGAAAAATTATGTAAATAAATTAGGCTCACTTTAGGGGTCTAAATAGCAAACATAGGCTAAAATAAGGTGCCTTTAGCATAATAGGGCGTGTAGGTATCATTTTAGCTTGTTCCTAGCCCTTTAGGAAGATATTTTGACCTAGTTTCTAGAAGGACAAGCCTAGGATGCAGGATTGACTTAGTCAAACCCTAAGGCAACCCCCTTTTTCCCTTTTCCCATCCTACCCCTCTTGCTTGTTTCCAAGGCTCCTTTCCCTATAAATAAGAGGTCTACCCATTGTATTTTACAAGTTGAAATTAATAGAAAAATAGTTACTCTGCACAAATTGTGTGAGGTGTTAGTGGGGTTTGAATTCCTCTTAGCATTTAGGTCTTATCTTGTGAGTATTGAGAGCTCTCAAGTGGCGGCTATCTTCACTTATCTTAGAGGCCAATCACACTCCAAGTGGCATGTTCCACTTCTCAAATCCACCACATAAGCTTTCTCCTTCCTTCATCTATTCTTCCATTGTCATTCCATTTTTACTCTTTGTATCATGTTCTTGTTTGGTTTTCCTTGTTTCCATTCAGCAATTCTATTTTGGTTTCTTCTCCTTGTTCTTTAATTCCACCTTCTACCATCATTTTCACCTTATAATTATTATCTTTTCCTTTTGCCTTTGTGAAATGAACCTTCACATCTACTTAACCACTTGGTTAAGTTAATGTCCAGTGGGGATTTTCCTAAGGTCTTTACTCTTAAATTCCTAAAATCTCAATCTAAGTAAAGTGTCACACCATAAAATGAACAATCCTAAAATTAACTCACATCATGAAGCTTCATCCCTGAGCCAGTCCCTCCTGAACGGTTAAAATAAAGTTTGCTTCGAATAAGGAAACTGTCTTAAAACAACAATCCTCAATGCCTAGTTAATGTTCAACCTATCTAAAGCTCGACACAACTTATTTAAATCATATTGATCCAGGTATCAGGTCGACGTTCAATCTGTTAAAGACTGAACTTATTTAAGTTATATTTATTCAAGCATACGTTCAACATTGTAAAGCAATTCAAAAGCCCGAGCGACATCTAATGGATCTTAGTCATAATGATCGTTCGACATACATTATTAAAACTATACAAGTGTCAATAGAGGCATTTAAAAAACTACTGAAAATATCAAAAGCAATAAGGCCATTTGGTCGGCAATTAAAGAAGGACAAGAAGTCACTTCATACCTTGAAGCATCCAACGGTCATTAGGACAAGTGTACCAGTTGGTACTGGACAAGCCATGTCACTCGGTCTCGGTGACCGACCGACCACATTAATAGACATTAAAGGCACCCAATATACCAACATACCAATATACCTCCTTATAAATCAATGATCATGCTAAAAATCAGTTAACACAGATATTTGATAGATTCAGTCCATCACAACAAAGACCCATGACTAAACACTATAAATAAACCCTTTACAAAGGTGTAAGGTACGCTTTAATCAACTTTCACTATACACCCTTAACACATAGTACTTACTTGAACTTCGAAGTACCTTTTTCAGGTCAACCTCGACTGAGCACCAACAATTAAAGGAGGAGACTTGAAGTGAGGAGTGAGAAGGCAACCAACACATCAACAATTTTACAACCAATTCCAAGTACTATTTAGGCCCACTTTGTCTATACAAGTACAAAATGTTACAAAATAAATCAAGTAGTTTTTAAGAAACATCATGACTAAATAAAATGAAAATAATAATAAAAATAAACAATAAAAAAACATGATCCAAAAAATTATTCAAAACATTATCTAAATAATTTTCCAAAACATTAAAAGAAAAGATAAATTATAAGAAATTTTCATATATATAGGATGGGAGGAAAACAACGAATGAAGTGAAAAGTGTGAAAGGAGAAAGGAGAGAGAAGAAAGAGAGACAAAGGAGAATAGGAAAGAGAGGAAGGGGATTTGGAGCAGGGTAAATAGGAGTGACTATATTGATCCATGTCTAATTATTTAAAGTTCTTGCTTTAATTCTTTTTTTTATTTCATATAATTTGAAATATATTTTTTTATAATTAAAAAAAAACATAAAGTAATGATAAAAATAATGTAAAATTAATTATTATTTTTATTTAATGTGTTATGATAAAAGAGAGTTATCTTCTTGAAAGCGTTAAAGAATAAGTCATAAAATTTAGCAGAAGTTGAATATGTATGTTGATCAGTGAAATGGAGTCTTATGGTTGCAGGTCAAGTCATAGGCCCTCATTATTTGCATTGTGTATTAAGTTTAATAAGGCTGATATTTAAGGCTTACAAATACCTCTCTTTTTTCATATTTTTTCTTTGATATGAATATGTTGTACGAGTAGGAGTAGAACCTACTCAATAAGAGTTCTTCAAACAAATTTCTGGAGATCTTCTATAGAACATTCACTCATGGAGAACTTAGTTATAAAATATATGGATAGTTCTCTATCTTAATATATAACTCTTATTATTGCAAAACTTATATATTTTTGGAATATATTATGAATAATTACTAAAAGTGTAAAATGTTGATTTATATCAATTAAGTTATGTTATGATTAATGTTTTCTCTAAGAAAATTTTATTACATAAAAAATTACACTCCCAAATTCTAATTAAACAAAAATTATTTATATAATAGTGGGTGCCACAAGACACACTTTAAGTTTGACATATCCATTATTAAAAACTTTTTTCAAAACTTTTTTTGTTTGCAAAACTCTCCTTTTTAATCAGATGGAGAATATTAACATGCAATCCTAAGGGATGAAAATATTTTACTCAAGTTTTTTTGTGCTAATTCGTCTATAAATAGCATACTATGTCTACTTCCCCGATCAACTGATCAAATTTCATTAAGCAGACTAATATTGTAAAGATACAAACAGGTAATATTTGGACTACAATCACTCTTGGCTAAAATCTAGTCCAATATATAACGGATAATACAATTGTATGTAAGGCAACAAGTATGCTCATAGAATTAGAATTTCCTTCAATCTATTGGACTCGTTTTGTAGTTCACAACTTGAATCTTGCATTGAAAAATATTTGTGCAACAAAAAATACCAAAAGAAATAGTGATACTTATCAATAATGTTCTTGTATTTCACAAATTGATGATGATGCTACATTTCTTAAAAACTTTATTATGGGTCACTCTATGAGATTATCAATGTTTAATAACTCCAACTCATTGAAGTTGTTTTATAATGTTCGAACAAGATTTGTTTCAACCATAGTTATGATAAAAAGGTTTAAAAGTTTGAAAAAAAAAGGCTCAAAGGGATGATTATTAGTGATGAATGGTCTTCTAACAAAAATGATAATGTGTTTAGTGCACATTTTGTGAAAGAAAATTTGTTAACTAATAATTTGTGGATGAATGTTGATTACATACTTTATTTTATTGCCCCTATTTATGATGTTAAAAAAAAAATAGACGCGAATATGACTACTCTTCACTTAGTAACAAAATTCAATTATTGAAATTGAGAAAGGTCATATGCCAACATATAAAGAGAGAAGTTTAACATTTATCATTTTTGGAGGTAGTAAAACATAATATTAATTTATTGTTGGATTAAGAGTAACATATCTCTTTATTGTCTTGCTCGTTCTTTAAATTCAAGGTAATACATTCTATAGTTAAATTATTTTATAATTATATTTTGTTGTGTACATATTATATATAATATCGTAAATTTATAATATTATGTTAATTTATGTTTATATATTTGTAATGTAGATATTATAATCATGAATGGTTTAATTAAGATTCACAAAGACTTGACCCACATCAAGATGTGGAACTTACTCATGAAAGGAAGAAATGTTCTAAGAGATACTTTGCTTATGCGAATGTAAGAAGACAAATAAATATAAAGTTTGCAAACTTTTTACATGGAAGAGAAGATTTTGCTGATGTTGACTCTTGAAGGGATAAGGGTAAAATAGATGCAAAATCATGGTGGATTGCTCATGAAGCTCATGCACTAATATTTCAGAAGATAACTCTTAAACTACTTGGACTACCATGTTCTTTTTCTTGTTATGAAAAGAATTGGAGTAGTTACTCTTTTATACATTACTTGAATTATTTTTTGCTGATAAAAAATACATTCTTTGAAAAGAAATAAGATGACACCTAAAAAGATGAATGATAGTATTTGTCCATAGCAATCTTCGTCTTCTCTAAAGAAACTTCTCAAGATACAAAAAAGAGAAAACTAAATCATGAAATATTATAGAAGATGATTTTTCATTGAATGATAATGAAATTCTTAGCTTATCTATTGATGAACCAAAATTAGAAGTTGTATTTTTTAATAAAGATGAACAAATATAAAGTCAAATATTATGATTCACATAAGTTTATCTTTTGTTAAACTTTTTTTTATAAATCTTTTTTTTATACTATGAAGTATATTAGTGTATATATATATATATATTTATATTTGTATATATCTATCTATCTATATATATATATATATATATATATATATATATTTGTATCCCGTGTGCCATGATTTTCAATTTGTTTTCGTGTCGCAATTTCGTATCATGTATATGTTTCATAGGTTATTATTATTCTACATTATTCCTAGGATAAATGATGTGAACGTAGTCATTTCACTACAAGAAAAACTTGATTTAGCTTCCAAATTTTTGCGTGGGCCATTTGTGGACGCTACTCTCGTCGGCCAAAATGAGTAAAAGCCCACGCAAGATTTACATTGGACGCAAAACAGACGCATATATTGATTTTTTTTTTTTTTTTGCGTCGGCCGTGGCCCACGCATAGGCGTCGGTTTTGCGTCGGCTGCGGCCCACGCATATGCGTCCGTTTTGCGTTACCCACAGAACCCACGCATATGCGTCCGCTATAGCCCACGCATATTTAGAATTTTAAAATTTAAATATTTTTAATGTATAATAAATATTTTAATATTTAATTCTTTATTATATTTATTTTAGAATTATTTCTTTAATGTTATAATAAATTATTTAATTTATCAATTTTGAATATAAATTAATTAAATTAGATTTATTAAATTAAATAAGCGTTTGATTTAAAATTAATTGAGTAAAATAAAATATATATTTAAATTATTTAAATGTTATATAAAATATTTTTTTATTTTAAATTTATTTTATTTATATATTTTCATAACTATTTTATTTTTGAAATTATTATATAAATTAGTTAAATTAAATTTATTAAATTGATGATAATAATATTAAATTTATTAAATATTTAATATTAATACTAATAATATTAATAATATGTATAATATGTATAATAATATTAATAATATTTATAATAATATTAATAATAATGTTAATTATAATATTAATTATAATGTTAATAATAATGTTAATAATAATATTAATAATAATGTTAATAATAATATTAATAATAATGTTAATAATAATGTTAATAATAATATTAATAATAATGTTAATAATAATTTAATAATAATGTTAATAATAATTTAATAATATGAGTATAATTTATTTTATTATTATTAATAATAATTATATTAATATGTATAAATTATATTAATAATAAGTATAATAAAAATGATAATATGATCAAAGAATTTGGCTGGTCTAGTTGTTAATGCTTCCTTCGAATCCTGGCTGCTGCTGTAGTTTCCTTGGAATATTAATTGTGTGGGCTTGGTTCGATTCCTATCCAGTGCAGAATGTTTCCAACAACAATAAAAAATATAAATAATAATGAGAAAATTAAAAATAAATTTTTGTAATTATGCGTTGGATAGGCCTACGCAAAATCATTTTCTTGTAGTGTTTACTTGTATGGTTGATAAAACCTGGTTAATATAAATACTAGTTCGGTTCCTGCAATAATGAAATACCATCTTATTAAAACAATACTTGTTCAACAGAATATTATGTTGAATATGTGCATAGAAAAAAATATAAATATGTTATGCAATGTTTAGTTGATCTGATCTTAACCGCGAGTAAACCTATTCTGCAGTTCATATTTTTCTGGCAATTGGGTTTTGGTTTGGCATATTTAAACTATTGCTGATTGGCTGATTGATAATCTGCAACGTGTGTGAATGAGAGGAAGGGCCTAGTTTCTGACTTGGTGACAAACAACACATAAGATATTGAATATGATTGGAAAGAAACAAGTAGAAAGGAATAGAACAAACATCATGTTACAACTATATAATATATAAAAGTTTAGTCTCAAGTAGCCATTTTGATTTTTCTGCCGGCTTCTTACGCATTTATGCATGTTGACAAACTCTGATAACGTTTTTAGTCAAATGACCTTCATCTCTAATGTCATATTTATTTGGAGGCTAGCTAAGTAATTCATTCATTGATTATAGTCATAATACCCTTTAGCAATGAATGACTCAATTCATATGAATCAAGCTCAAGCTCAAGAGTGATCTAATTTATCACTTGGATTTTGCATCCTCTTCTTTTGTTTCTCTACATTTTTGTTTGTAATATATTATACTAGTAACTACGCAGAATTTTCTTCATGGGAAGTCTTGTACTTGTCCACAAGATTATGGTTCATGTTTGGTTTGCTGCTTGGATTTGCTTAGGTGTGTGCTCAGCTTACGACCAAAATAATTGTATTTCAAATGAAGTTGGGCTAGGGACAAGGTACAGCTGCAAGTCAACGCAGGATTCATGCCAAACATTCTTGGTGTATAGAGCTAACAAAAATTTCAATACCATTTCTAATGTCTCAAAGCTCTTCAACAAGAGCTCTGATGAGGTGCTTCTAAAGAACAACCTCACATCTTCCTCTTTGTCCCGTGTACTCAAACAAGGTAAGGAGGTGCTTATTCCTGTTAATTGCACCTGCTCTGGCACGTATTATCAAACCAGTTTAAGCTATAAAGTCCTTGACAACACAACATTTTCCGAGATTGCTTGTGGTGTTTTTGAAGGGCTGCTCAGTCGTCTCACACTGGCTGAGGAAAACCTGTCACAAGGTAATAACCCAGAAGCAGGTGCTGAGCTTCATGTGCCTCTCATATGTGCTTGTCCTGACAGTGAGAATTCCACCTGGAGCAAGAAGGTGAAGTACCTTGTCACGTACCCTCTTATAAGGGGAGACGAACCTGTCAAATTGAGTGAAAAATTTCAAATCTCACCAGAAGAGTTTTATAAAGTCAATGAGTTGAATTCCCTGTCAACTGTTTATCCTAACACAGTTGTTATAGTTCCATTAGAGGATGGTCCAATCAGAATACTGGATATTCCTGACTCTCCTTCTCCACCTCCAGGTTTTCTTCCTACAAATCCAGTGGGTAAGACACAAGAATACACACAACCATCAAATTTTTACATTGCAGGATCTGTTATTGGATTTTTGTTGCTCATAATATTGCTTGCAAGCGGATTTTACATAAAGAGACTGAGGAAAAGTGATGTTGTCCATTCCTTCAGTCTGACCAACTCCCTCACTTTGGGGTCACCAACTAGAAGCTCTCCGATATCTACACAAACGACTAAAAGCAATACAACTTGGTGCCTGTCCCCGGATCTTCTTGTTGGAATAAAGTACTACTTACTCAATTACACCATAGAGGAGCTCCAGAAGGGAACCAAGAATTTCAGTCAAGAAAACAACATCAGTGGCGAAGGAGACTTTGTCTACAAGGGAACAGTCAATGATCTTGAGGTGATGGTAAAGAGGATGAGGTTGGAAGACACACGCCAGGTGATTGATTTACATTCTAAAATGAACCACATTAATATTGTGAACTTGATTGGTGTTTGTTATGGTGAGAGCAATGATTCATGGTCTTATTTAGTCTTTGAGTTGCCTAAGAATGGAAGCTTGAGGGACTGCTTATCTGATCGATGCAATCCGCTAAATTGGTACAAACGGACACAAATAGCCTTTGATATTGCGACATGTCTCTACTATTTACATTGCTGTTCTTTTCCTTCCTATGCTCACATGAATGTCAGTAGTAGAAACATATTCATAACGGCCAACTGTAGGGGTAAACTGGCAGATGTTGGAAGAGCATTGGCAGCCACTGCCACACTCACCAAAAGCAATGATAGTATGGAGATTCCCAAAGGATTGGTGGCACCAGAGTTCCTCTCACATGGCTCAGTTTCTGAAAAGGTTGACATTTTTGCATTTGGGGTTGTGTTGCTTGAGCTGATCTCAGGGAGGGACAACTTTGATGGAAAACCAATAAAAGATTCCCTGAGATTCTTGTTGGGGGAGGCAAGTGAAGGTGGTTGTTTTGAAGGGTTAAGAAGTTTCATGGATCCTAATCTGAAGGATTACTCTCTTCCAGAGGCTTTATGTTTGTCTTTTCTAGCAAAGGATTGTGTGGCAGATGATCCCCTGCATAGGCCAAGTATGGATGATATCATGAAAGTCCTTGCAAAAATGGTTTAGCCAAAATATGTGCTAAGCTGGTAATTATGAAATGTGAGAAATGTTATATTTATTATATTACCTCATTAGTTTTGTCTGCTACTTACTTGCCCCTCTTGTTTGTAGTTATTAAATATGCAAGGAATTGCTCAGTATGTAAAGTAAATAATCAAATGATTTTGTTGTCATTTCTCAATTGGCTTTCAGTTATGTCACCAATCTCTGTCCTTCAACACAGATGAATGATCACCTGAGCACTTGGTCTTTGGAGGATATTCCAAAAGCAGATGCCATTATTTGAAATATTCAAATTACCTTTAACTTTTGGAAGATTCTAAAATAAGGGGTATTCTATAAGTAAAAGGTGATTTTGGAATAAGAAAACCAAAAAATTAAAAAACCATTTTAGAATAAGTAACACATTTTTTACTTCTGAAATGGTGGTGAATCTAGAATTCATAAAATATGTTCTTGAAATATTTTAGATTTAGAAATCCAGAAGTAATTTTTAAAAAGGGTAAAACAGTATTTCCAAAAACTGATAGGGTGCAGAGAGAAATTTGTTGGGGTGCAGAAAGAAATACCCAGCAAGAAATACACCAGTTCTGACACCAAGCCCAACCACACTGGCCACGTTTTATTTCGGCCTCAATTTAAAAACTGGATTGACTTCGAGTACATTTCGCTTTTGCTACCTGCATTCCTATAATTACTAACTACACCCCAAGATTTTTAAAATATTCATTCTACTCTTCCTCATGGTAACTTCCACATTACTTGGCTTTCTAGAATTATCATAACATAAAAAATTTAAAATAAAATTTTCAGAATAAAATCTATAGTATAAGATTTTCAGAATATATGAGATAGTTTCATATTTTTTAAACGAGCATAACAAACTTTTTGAATCATGAGATGTTTATAACAAACTTTTTGGAATAAGCTTTCCACCAAACCTAATATTTTTTCTCTCTTTTTCTCTTCTTCTTCCTCTGGAAGAGTGCAGTGGAGAACAAAGGTATAGTTGGAGGTATCATAAAAGAAAACACAGTAACTACTTTTTTTTCTCTTCTTCTCCTCTCGAAGAGTGCAATGGAGAAGGAAGGTGTAGTTGGAGGTACAACATAGAAAGAAAACACACTGAGGACAATGACTATAAATGCAGCGATGTAATGTAAGATAATGAAGGTATTTTAGTCTCTTTTGCCGTTAGTGTGAGAGTGCAAGTAGTAATTATGAGATGCAAGAAGAAAAACCGTCAATTTTGATAGTTTTAGAAAGTACATCATATAACATTTATTTGACTTTATTATACTTGTTGGATTATTAAAAACAGTATTTTGTTAAAAATATTGATAACTTAATAATCGACATGAGTTATATCAGTATAATTTATGATAATTAATCAAAATAAAAAGACAAATGTTCTTAACCTTTCAAATTAAAATGTAAGCACTACCAAACTCTTAGTCCTAAATAAACATCACAAGAAAAATGAAAATTAAATTGAAAACGTATTGCCCTAAATAAACATTGAAAAATAACAATACTGCATGAGAAAAATCACTCTCCGACCAAAATTTCAAATCACATTAATCTGATAATTTATTCACAAGAGGTTTTTTTTATGAGATCTTCACCTAGGTGTAGGTGAGGCAAAAATTTGATGTAAAAGAATTAAAGCACCCAAATGCTCCTTTACAAATATAATTAATTCTTTTCCTGAAAAAAGAAAAAAATCTGATAATTTATATGTGTATAAATGTCCTCGTCAATGCCTTGAAACACTAGTGTTTATCTCCGGGGTCATTGAGCTGCACTACGCGGTTGTTTAATTCCTGCAATGGTCTTGCATTGGACCTTGAGTCCTGCAAATTAAGTACAGGTAAACTTTAAAACATAACCATCATGTAGCTCCATCTTCCAGCAACTTTATAATATGACATTCTAAAATTTAGTAACAAAACATGAAAAAGTTGATAACGATACTTCTCAACAATATATATGTTACTAATTTCTTTAACTGAAAAAACTGCTATATGAGTTTGACTGCTATACCTTAACATTTTGATCTGTCTTATATGAGTTTGACTACCAACACAATCATCATTTTTATAACTGATGACAGAATCTAAATAGTATACTTGCATATATATATATATATATATATATATATATATATATATATATATATAATATGTGTGTGTGAAAAACTATAGTTACTTACATCTTCAACGGCCTCTTGAAGCAATTTGATTTGTTCCTGGGAAATGGATCTTACCTGATGAAAAACAAAGATTGAGTAGAGTATATAGAATTTGAAGGAAAGTAAGGAAAAATGATAGCAAAATTAGTTAGAAAATTGACCTCTCTTAGCACGGTCCAAATAACATTCTCAGAGCATGGAGGAGTAGTGAGAGAACCAGTATATCTGTAATACAATGACACGCTCGAGCCTTCTTTAACCATACTAGGATCCACTTCAGCCACTTCCTCTTCTGCTCCCGTGTGATCAGAAATGGCCTTTAAGCCTTTCGATAACTAGAAAAGATGTAAAAGGTATATATAAGAAATTTAGGGTCAGCATAATAGACATCTTTAATTAATTAATATGTACCAATGACACAAAAGGATCTTCTCTTCCAGCCCTGTATATTATTCCAAGCACTGCATATTCTCCTGATGGAGTTTGGTGCACCATGTGTAACTCTAGATCCAACCTGAAAGTTAGAGATATTTGTAAGGTTTAATTAATTTATGAGGGTGAGTAAATCTTTCTGGTGAATGTTTGAAGAATAAAACTAATGTGTATATGTATATATATTTGGACGTAGATCAGAATCATACCTTGTGCCATCTATGGCATGTTCAGAGGGAGAATGCCAATGGGACTGAATAAGATCATACTTAGTTCCATTAATTTCTATATTGCTTTTGCCTCCAACCCATTTCACCTATTCACAAAGAATTACTTTTAACCAAAATTGGTAAAGGGTCAACACAGAAATTATTATGAGTACAAAAATGATAATGCTTAATTGCATAATAACTCAGTGACAAACATAATTAAATATTCTGGTATTGACCAACCTTGATATCGTGGCCCCTATTTACAAGAACTACTTTGGATGGTTTATAATTGATCTTAAGTTCTCCCAAATTGTTTACTTTTTGAACACCATTCAAGAAATTAATCGGGGATTGCATGGATCCCTTTTTGCATAGATTCCATTCGGGTTCTATGTCTCCCCAGTTTTCTGGTCCCGACTTGCTCTTCATATCATAAGTAAACTCCTTCTCGTTCTCTGAATGTGCCATCAAACAATAAATCAATTAACATTTGAAAAATCTTACCAAAAGGTTTAATCTGATGAAAAGAAACTGCTTTTAGACCTCTATAATGTTTCTTTTACGTTTCTGTAAGAAGGGGACTATCGGACCAATCCAAACCTAAAAGCTTCTTTACATTCTGCCCTATATTTTGGTAACCCTAGAACTAGGTAGCAGTCAGTTCAATCTATCAGAAACCCAGTAATAATGTGTGTTTTATGTGTGTACTATTTCAATTTGTTTTTATTTTTTGATGCATGCATGCAATATTAAGAATATGAAAGTAATTAAACAAACAAAAGATGCTCACCAACTTCTTCAGACATTGTTATTGGACATGACAACAAAACAAGTGCTGTTAGTAAACTGCAAATCAAAGCCTGCTTGGTAAGATTTTCCATTTGACTCAACACCTCAGAGCTTTTGCTATGATATTTGATCGATGTAATTGTATGTGGAATGATGCAGAAAAGGAATAGAAGCGTGCTATATTTATTGACAATCACAGGTTACGAAAGTTAATTTAGAAACTGGAAATATATAGAAAGGGTCAAGGATATTTAAATGTGAAAAAACCATTACTTTGACGTCAATGAGACACTTTCATCTTTAGCATTGTGTCTTAGCATTTTTAGAATTTGCCATTTTCTACCAACCATATGTGTGGTTTAAACGTGGAGGTTGGTAGAAGCTCGTGTTGTGTCCTTAATTGAGGAGAATGTTGTGCTTCAGTGAATTAATTTCCAAAAATATGCTTTTTCTGGAAAAATGAAGACGTAATTGGCTCACAGTTCATCACAGAATGGAAAACAAATCGAAATCCGTAAAAGTTAAAACCAATCGTATCAAGCAATAGGAACCCTGCATGTTATTGACTGAAAAACTGCGTGAAGTGCTCTTAATCTCTCATACTCATGGTTGAGATTTCTAAGATGAGTTTATAATTTGAATAAAATAAAATAACTACAATGTTTTTAAAAGGGAGATAGTAACAGTGTTTGTTTGTTTTTTTTTTTTTATAGTTTAAGCTATATTATTATCTTGTTCTTTTGGTACATATATACTTTTACATATATATTTTTAGAGTTATGAGATATTTTGACAACAGTTTTCCATCCAACAATTACAATAAATATTAATATTTATAATAAAAAAATCAAAAAAAAATCTACTACATACAAACTACAAAAAGTTATAATTTATTTAAAATTAACAAAATTTAGAATTTTTATAAATAGTTAAAATTTAATATTATTAGGTTACTGGGTAAAATACTTTTTCAAATAAACATTTTCGTACTTTTAAGATAGTGAAGAAAAATAAGAAGGATAAATTGAGCAATAGAAAGAACCTTATATATTATAAAGAGCACTCGGATATTAGAAAAATTCAGAGATAACGTCGTATTATTAGAAACATTTCTCTATTAGAATTAGAATTAGAATTGGCTAGACGGACACACAAAGTATTTATAATATTTATAATAAATATAATATCTGAAATTATTATAATAATATTGAATAAGTTTGAACATTTATTAAATTCATTATTTTTTTTATCATTTATGAATATTATTAACAAACTGTCGTAAAAAAGAGAATGAACTCCATTAAATGAGTGAAAAAAAATATTTAATCACTGTTCAAACAAACTTTATGAACATATTATCATCATTATTATTTTTTTTGATGATGATTATTATTAATATTATTATTATTAATACTATTTTTATTTTTGTCAAACAATAATAATATTAATAATATTCATAAGAAAAAATATTAACTATTGATAAGAAAATATTATATAAGTAAATAATTTTTTACTAAAAAATAATTATTAAATAATCTAATTCAATTGGTTGAATTATTAGTTAGTTGATGTAAAAACTATGAAAATTTTTATTATTACCTAATAATAATTATTTATGAATTTAGTTTAGTAGATAAATTAAGATTTATGTACGGTACAAATAAACTCTGAACTTTTCCTTCTCTGACTCTTAAACCTTGAACTTGGTGTAAAAAGTTACAGGTGATGTTCGGAAGTTCTATTGTTAAGATTCTGTTCATGGTTTTGTGGTAGTTCGTTTCTTTTAAACGCAAGGGGAGTGGAGTTCTATTCTGCCTCTACAATTTCTGCTATGAATAATTTGAAACAGCAGGGATTGAGGTTTCGCTTTCTTGGTGGTACGGTAGTGGCTTTTTTTGATGATGTTTCTTTGCTTCCTTAAAGCTACAGCAGGCAGCAAAGGGTGTGGTTTTTAAGTAGTGAATGGCAAAGAGGATCTACAGGTAGGGGTTTTTTCTCTGGGCCCTGGTATGTTTTTTTCCGGTCTTATGCATGGCACACAGCAAATGCTATAATGGTTTCTGTTGTGGGAGGGCCTGGAGGTGTGCAGATGGTTATGTGGGGCATTGGATAAATGGGAGGTGTTGTCTTACGGCTCAGGCTCAAACAATAGGAAGCAAGTGTTATAGCTAGTACTTAATGGGGTGGTTTTTTGTTTTCAGCTGCTTTTTTAAGCATTGGGCTTCTCTCTTGGCAGATTTCTCTCCTTGGTGGATGATTAATCCTTATGAGGAAATGTTGAGTAAGTTTGGTAAGGGTTGGTGGCAGGAGTAGTATCTGTAGTGGTTATATCTAGCTACACTTATGGGAAGTTTATTCTCTTTTTTGTGGTGATAATTTTTTAGCATGCTGGTTTTTACAAGAAAAAGCCTTGATCAGGGAAATAAAAGTGCTTAGCACACAATCACCCTGTGCCTGCTGTCAAAAACGTTGTGTGCAGGTTTTTTCTGCATAATTTTAGCAGCAACCTTGGTAACTCTTTTTCTCTTTTTGCCTGTGTTTTGGTTGTCTCTGACTTTTTTTTTTTTTTTTTTAAAGTTGGTTCTTGTATTTGTATTAGGGTGAGAGATCGGAAGGGTTTTAATTTATTTTATTTTTTCTGATAAAAAAAATAAAAAAAATAACACATATATAATTTTGGAATATTTTAAAATTTTCTTTTAAAAAAATATTATCAGTAATTTTAAGAATTATTTTTTAAAAATATTATAAGTAAGTAATGATAATTGAATCGATAAGTAAATAAAATTATGTATTATTTATTGATTTTACATATAAATAATAATAATAATAATATTATTATTACTATCAATAATAATAATAATAATAATTAATAATATTTTTTTTATTAATAATATAACTATTTATGCTTCTTATTAAAAAGTAAAATAATTTGAATGAAAGATTTTATAAATACTTCAATTTTTATACACAAATTCAAAGTTCAAACTGAGAAAATCTCAAAATACCTACAAAACATACCAAAAGTGAGTTTAAACTAACTAAAATTACAAGTACCATTACATTGGTTGCATTATTTGTTATTAACATTATTATTAGTATTAAAAAATAATAATTATCAAATTATATGTAATATTGTACAATATTATACTCAATTATATGTAATTAATTTAATAATGATAGAATCCCATTATTAGTGGATCTAGTCTTCCTACACTTTTTTTTTATATATTTCGTATACATGAAAGTGATGTAAATACACAAAAGAGAATAAAAACATCTTTTTTTTTTCTTTTTTCCATCTTCTTACACAATTTTCTTATATGGTATCAGAGCACCGATCTTGGTGCTTTGACAACCTCTCTATTTTTGTCCGCTAAATAAGATATCATGTTTGACAAAGAAGACACTAGTAACGTCCGATAGAAACCTCGTATAAGGCTTCACTGTCGAGCAAATTCAACAATTGACAAATGTTATTTACTCGCTTAACAATAACGGTAAAAGTGACATGTTTGTTAGCTCTGCCGCTCTACTTGTCCATAACTCATCTATTAATTCTGTTTTTACGAAACCATGGATTTTGGATAGTAGAGCAACCAATCATAATGCATCCGATTCACAAATTTCCACACACACTTCATTATCATTTATTCCAAAGGTAAATCTGCCCATAGGCTCAACTGCGTCCATCTCATCTACAGGCACAATTGAATTCAATGACAATATCACTCTCAAAGATGTTCTTTGCATTCCTTCTTTTAATCTAAATCTCATGTCTATGTCTGTTAGTAAGATAATCAGATCACTAAATTATTGTGTCGTCTCTTTTACACATGGTTGCGTTTCACAGGATTTGGCTACGGGATGATGATTGGCTCGGGTAAACAACACACAGGCTTATACTACATGTCCCTCTTTCAAACTAAGCCCACGCATCTCAAATTTTGACCGATCCTGATTTATGACACAAGCGACTTAGACGTCCTTCATAATAATTGTAGTATTTGTCCCAAAGCTAAACAAACAAAGCTACCATTTTCTTTAAGCACAATAAAATCTCATTCTCCATTTAATCTATTGCATTGTGACATTTAGGGTCCTCATAAAACCCCAACTCATTTTGGAAATCGTTTTTTTCTCACTATAATTGATGACTATACTACATGTACTTGGGTATTTCTTATGACTCACAAGTCTGAAACCCAACATTTATTAGAATCATTCATTAGTTTTGCACAAAATCAATTTCAAGCATCTATTAAAACCATCTACATTGACAACGACGGATTGAAATTTATTTCAATGCGTAATTTTTTTTCTCAAAAAAGGTATTGAATGTCAACGCACTTGTGTCTACACTCCTCAACAAAATGGAGTAGTAGAACGCAAACATACACAAATTTTCAACATAGCACGAGTCCTCCTATTTCAGTCTCATTTACGATTAGAATTTTGGAGACAATGCGTTTTAACCGCCACTTATATAATTAATCGTTTGCCATAACCTTTACTAAAAAATAAATCACCTTTTGAGATGCTATATAATCGTCCACCTTCACTTTCTCACCTAAAGAAATTGCAAGTAGATAATATTACGAAGACACCGGGCAAATAACAATTTTTTTACTTTACAACACAAGTTAGGGGTTCATGATCTTCACCTACCAACTTGATGGGTGGTATTAAGAAAATAATAATTATCATATTATACGCAATTATATGCAATTAATTTAATAATGATAGAATCTCATGATTAGTGGATGCGTACCATGATAGTTCTTCCATCTAGCACTAAAATACAATACTACAAATATGAAATCCATGCCCCGGATGACATTTCAGCTGATGATACTTTTGGAAAAGAGTATAAATATAAGAAATAAGAAAAAGTATGCTTCCCTAAAGGAATTTTGAGCAAATATTTCTACGAAAGCACTAGACAAAGAACCGTTTTTTACGCTAGGACACAAGTTGACGGTTCATGATCTTCACCTACCAACTTGAGGGGTATTAAGGAAATAAATATTATCATATTATATGCAATTATTGTATGCAATATTATACGCAATTATATGCAATTAATTTAATAATGATAGAATCTCATGATTAGTGGATACCTACCTAATTAGCTTGTAATTTATATGCAATATTGTTTAATGATTTTTTTTTGTAATCATCTTTTGCAGGATTAGTTAAAAAATGTCAATATGTTCAGAAAGGATGAAGCAAAAGGATATATATCACAATTTCAAGTGCCTATGAGCGATAAAAATTTGAAAACAGCGAAAATATGGTGTAAAAAAATCAAGGATAACAACGAAGATGAGGGAAAAGAGTTTAGACTTTGCTATAGGAAATATGGTATTAATGAGAAGGTGTATCGTTTTGACAAAAGACATTATAGAGAAATTTTCAAAGATGAATTCAAGACTTGGCCAAAAGGAAGTACACCAAATTCTGACCATTATAACTCTTCAAAATTTATTAATAGTAGAGGTCAACCTCTGAATTACAACCAGTGCCCATCTAAATCAAGCGTACAAATAAATATTGGAAACAAAATCCTCCCATGACAGTTCTTCCATCTAGGACTCAAATACGGTACTACAAATATGAAATTCATGCCCCGTGGATACCTACCTAATTAGCTTGTAATTTATATGCAATATTGTTTTAAGATTTTTTTAATAATTTTTGTAGGATTAGTTAAAAAATGTCAATATGTTCAAAAAAGATGAAGCAAAAGGATGTATATCACAATTTTCAAGTGCTATGAGTGATAAAAATTTGAAAACAGCGAAAAAATTGTGAAAACAAAATCAAGGATAAGAACGAAGAGACAATATTACTATATTACTATCTATTGGTTAGGGTAACCACCTATCCTAATTAATATATTTTTTTCTTGTTCCTATAAAAAAAACTATTTTTTTTCTTGCTCATAGAAAAAACAACATTGAATTTTCAAGACAATTAAAAAGTATTAAAAAAAAATTATAAACAAAATTTTTTTAATAAGAAAAACATTTCTTCATCAGATTGCTCCCTAAAATGTATATTTAATAATTATATTGAAAAAAAAAGAAACAGTTAAAAAATAGGATAAATGCAATAAGAAAGAGAGAAATAGAGTAATTTTAAAATTGATTTCATATTAGTTAATATAATTTTAAAAATGATTTATTTCAATAAAAAATATTTTTCTTTTTAATTATAATTAGATAATTTTAAAATATTTTTCAATAAAAAAAATTCATGCCTTCTTCAAATAAATAATATAAAATATATTTTGAAGGCTAAGTTCTCGCTAATTTGTGGCGGTCAACAGAAGGCTTAGTCCATTTTTATTTAAAGAGTGTGTGTTTTTATGGCTAAACTCACCCTACTTTAAAACTGTGTGGACATCTTGAAGGCTAAGCTCACGCTAATTTTTGGCCAACATGGGCAATAGAAGGCTTAGTCCACGCTTATTTAAAGATTGTGTGACATTTTCGTGGGTTAAACTCACGCTACATAAATTTGTCAACACTTTATAGGTTAAGCACACTCTTGACCTACGCAAAAAACATATATCATGTATTGTCCGCACCTGTCAATATTTTTACGTCAAGTACATTAGTTTCAAAATTCCTATTAATATTATGCCCATGATAAATACTATTTTGCGTAGATTTTTCATAGATCCAAATTTGGTCATTCTAATAAACATTTTTTTTTTAGTGTCCGTTACTTTATGACAAATCTCATTCATCAAATTGTTCTTGTTAATGATATCAAGAAATATCCCCTTAGATTCATCTTCCTCAACGGTGGAAGCCTTGAAACAAAGACAAAGACAAGTGCATCCTTTCATCCAAATACAGTGTTAATCAATTTGCCGATAAAGATAAAAGTGCTAAATTTGAAATCATAACTCTTTTAAATTCTATTTCACCTTTTCTTTTCATTGAGGTAGATTTGATATGATTCTTCATCTCACTGTGTTTCCCACAATTCAAGCAAGTTGGTCAGACCATTAAAACGAACAAATCATCATACCAAATTGGCTACTCTATAACCTATATTGGCAATGCCCTAGCATTAGGTGGATTTTCCCTATTTAAACCACAAAGAAATATGGACAAAACATGTCATCATTTTCTTGGTTTCGTTACCAAAATCAATGGGCATCGCACTTAACATTGCCTCACACGTCATTGGTGACAACCCACCACTATATTATCATTATCATTCCATGCTTAGCTATGCCCTATTTAAGTAGCTTCAACCTCCTTCTTTCTTCGTGTTAAATCATACAAATCTCAAAGCCACATACTATATCTGGTGCGTTAACCAAACTAATACTCAGCTTGTTTTTCAAAAAAGTACAATTAGCTTTATGCGTAACCTTATACTCACTAATTATTTCTCCCTTCGTCTTCTTCATTTAAAACCATACATACATACATATACTCTGTGCTGTTGTAATCAACAATTTATTTATTTTCCTCAACATATTTAGCATGCATGCGGAGTGTTCTACGTGTGTGTGTGTATATATATATATATATATATATATATATATATATATATTTGCTTTTATGTCAAGAACTCACATAATTTTTTCTGTGTGGCTAATTAAGTAATTAATTGTGCAGTTAGCCAGTGTTGAAGAGTGAGGAAGAAATATGAGAATGAGGGTAGTGGTAATTGCACTAACAGTTCTTGTGATGCTTGCAAGTTGTTGTATGGCGATGAATAAGATGAGTTTGGTGGTGAACATGCAAGAACACAGTAATGGTAATAATGATGAACATCAAATCCCTCTGAACAGCTACAGTGATGTTATTATCCATCAAAGTCCTGGAACAGGTGGACCAGGTGAACGTACAGTAAGTCATCATGATATCCCTCGCAAGGACTTTGGT
Source organism: Phaseolus vulgaris (assembly GCF_051622355.1). Lineage (NCBI taxonomy): Eukaryota > Viridiplantae > Streptophyta > Magnoliopsida > Fabales > Fabaceae > Phaseolus > Phaseolus vulgaris. Next base: position 7,669,371 of record NC_143508.1, read on the forward strand.
GAATTTGCCCCCCCCGAAGGAAATGCTTAGAACATGAAGGATGATTATATATATATATATATATGATTATATATATATATATGATTATATATATATATATATATATATATATATAAATGGTTGTACAATTATTGTGTGGTATTGCAATTTATATGTTTGATATGTCATACATATACATATGTATGTCTACGTTGCTACTAACTACTAAGTTGTATACGTGCATAGCAATGCATGGAATAATTGTTGGGGAACTACGTTATAAAGTGTCATTTATATGATGCAAATCCTCATAGTTCGTGCCTCATGTCTATAATTAATATTTGTATGCATGAATTACTGGGGTTGGTATCCATAAGTCAGCTACATTTATGTGACGCTTTGTAGGGTACCTATGTTTAAAGAATATTTTCTTTGTTTTTTTTATTATAAAAAAATCTAATTAAATAAATAAAATTATAATAATTAAATAATGTTTCAATTATTATGTAAGTGTCTTCCTTTTATTTGAAAGATTCTTCTTAAATGAGAGGTTAACAAATGTCACCTCTTAATTAGAGATTATCTACACTGCGGAAGAGTCATATGAACTTCATGTTTTTTATGTTATGTCTCATGTTTCTCATGTCAAGTGGAGAGTCACTTATAATATGCATCTACTTTATTATTGTATGCAATCACTCTTCTATTAGTCCAAATACAATACCCAAATTAAAACCAAGGCCCAATACATGACCCAAATAAAATTGTAAACTAATTTATACAACTATTTAAACTAAAGTCCAGCCCTAAAAGATATTGACTTGGTCTTGTTGAAGCCAGCTGAGTTTGAATATTCTTTTTGTCCTCTCACCAAGGCTCTAGTATCTTTCATGGTGTGATGTCTTCTTTGATATATTATGTACATGAATGAATATATTTTTTATTCTGACTGGTGTCTTGATCATTTGGTTTGTATGAGGTTAGTTTAGTGATGTTTTTGAGTTGTTGGTTAGTAACTTTGTTGTTGTTTGGGTGTTTGGTAGTGTTTCGTTAGTTGTTGGTAGGATGTTAAAGTTTTTTTCTTAAGGGGAGGCTTAGAAAGTTACTTTTCAATATGTATAAGGGTTAGATCACTCCCGAAGTTGTTCACATTTATTTATTCTTTCTTGTTGATAAAAAAAATGTACATTTTTTTTTCTCCTAGAGTTGTCTTCTTTATTGGGCCTACAAAAGTTCAATTAGACCCAATAAATTAATGTGAACCACATCAGGGATTGTCCAACCCTTATACAAATCTAAAAGGAACTTTCTAAGCCTCCCCCTAATAGTACACAGACAACCTGCTACCAAAAATTAACAAAGCTCCTGTAAACCCCCAAAAAACAAAAAAAAAGGGACACACCAACACTGCAGAAATACATCAATTATTCATACAAATCAAATGATCAAGACATCAATTAGAATAAGAGAAAAAAGATGAGGATGCATTGGAGGTGACCCACAACCAAACCTTCAATTGAACAAGAGTAAATATTTATTAATCGTCAATCACACCACCTTTAAAGATAACTTTGTTCATATGCTTCCAAATCTCACTTACTACAGCAATCTAAATCGCTCCCCAAACATTGTTAATAGATTCAGAGGCTCTACCGAACTTAGAATGTAAAAAATGATAACATGATTCATTGTGATCCACAGATTCCACTCCAAGCCAAGCACAACACTAACTATAAACGAGCCAAGTTATTTTACACTCAAAGAACAAATGACAACATGTATCCTCTTCTATCCCCACAAACTACACAAGAGACTTTCGACCACAACCCCACGCATTTCCAAATTAGTCCTGATAGTAATCTTATTAGACAACACCCTCCAAGCAGTGACTTGAGCTGAGGGCAAAGCTTTACACCTCCAAACCTGTAAAAAAAAAATACTTATTTCCCCCCTCTACACCCTTCCTTAAAACAACATAGGAAGAGTTTACCAAGTACCTTAAGAACTCCCCATCCTTCCACACCAAGCTATCCTCAATTCCCACGTCAGGCCTCATCCCTTGAATTTCCAACACACCCCCTCACGCCGAGGCTACCAACTCGTGCGTAGAGATATATGTTATGGGTGGTCCGATAACGGCCCGATAGCGGGTGGCCTGATAAACCCAACAAATACTCGCTAGGATAGGCTTGAAAATGACTCTGATACCATGTTAAGAAGTGGACTTTAAGCCTAACTCAACCTCATAAAACCGGCTCAATAAGGTGAGGTTTGCACCCACTTATATATTCTGAAAGACTCTAATCTCTAGTCGATGTGGGATCTCCAACAACACGTTCTTCAAAACACCACATTTGCCCAATTATCCTTCCAAAAACAAATATCCTTCTCATTACTAATCTTCCAAAAGAAAGCATCATCAAAATTCCAAAATTCTGTACCAAGCCCTTCGATCCCCAAACTCCTTCAAATCTTTCCACCAAAATAAGTATTTGAATAAAACTCTAAGTATTTATTCTCCTTATTTTCTAGATTTTGTGGCTAGATTTCTATCACAATTTGTGTATGCTCCAACAAACGTTCATTCAACAAGCTGCCATGAGAATTCTACATTATTTGAAACAAACTTCGGGAAAAAGGTCTATTTCTTGTTACAAATAGTGAAGCTCAACTCAAATGTTACATTGATTCAGATTGAACTGGATGCATTGATACTAGATAGTTTGTTATTGGTTATATTATCTACTTTGAAAATTCACAAATATCTTGGCAGTCTATGAAGGAACCTAGAGTTTCAAGAAATTTTGTTGAAGCTTAATACAACCATATGTGAGTTACGATGATTAATGTATCTCTTTGATAACCTAAAAGTTAATTATAAAAGTCCAACTTTACTTTAGTGTGATAATTAGACAACTATTCAAATTTTCTCTAATCAAGTTATGCATTGTGAGGGAAAAATATCCTCTGTTGTATGCTCAACCTTCTTTCCATATCATTTAACTTGGAACTTGCGAACATTGTCACAAAAGGTCTACCTATAATTGTGTTTAAAAATATATGTTCGGAGCTATGAGTGTTTAATTTGTACTCCCAATTTGAGGCATTATTAATACTACTGGAAAGTTATTAAATAAAAATTAATTTAAAAAAATAGTTATTATATTAATTAAATTATATATTATTTTAGAGGTTAAAAAATTTATTTATATTTTAAATTAATTTTTATTATAAATAAATAATTTTTAAATTGAAATCTAATTAGTTACCAAGATTTTAACTACTAATTATTGAAATAATTGGTAACTAATTAGATACCCATTTATAAACTATTTATAGATATAATAAAAATTAATTTATATATTAATAATTTTTTTAATCTCTAGTATCTAATTTACACTATATAACAACTAATTATTATTATTTTTAATATTAATTTTTATTTGAAATTTTTTTTAAGTGTGACATTTGTACTTGTTTGTTAGTGTGGTAGTAGTTGCTGATTTATACCACTATGATTTCCTTTCTATAAATTTCTTTTCTTTCCTCTGTTATTTGGGATAAATAATATATGTGTAATCTTTCAAAGATTATTTTCAATAAAATATTCTTTGTTTCTCTTACATTTTTTTTTGCTTTTGTGAACCTTTTATCTTCTGCTCTTTGTTTTTCAGTTTTCATTTTGAAACTTGCTATCATAAGTTTCAATCTGATCAAGCTATGAGGAATTCTGAATTAATTTCTCTGATATATATATATATATATATATACACACACACACGAAATATCCAATATTGGAGATAAAAAAAATCCTACATCCTTATCAACGTTTAAACCACAGATTTCTCCAAGCGTCAATCCATTAGTTACAAACATTATTATTTCAAAATATTAAAATAACCTTAACAGTGAAAGCGTTCTTATTGGTGGTCATTTCAATGAGGTAGATTTGAAAAAAATAATATTATTCTACTGTGTTCCCCAACAACATTCAATCAAGTTGGACAGACCACATACATTTTCGAAATGACCATCTAATTAATTCAACCTACATGTCCAATGCTCCTCAATTAGTGTGGAATTTCCCTATTTAGACCACATAGAAAAACAGACCAGAATATCATCATTAAATTTGTTTTACTAACAATTTTAATGGGCATCGCACTTAATCTTTTCCTCAACGTCAATGGTTTCAACCCCACCATGCTATTATTTAATACTCACATCCCATTTCCCTATCTCACATTTAATTTCATTCCATCTGCCCCTATTTAAGCTGCTTCATCCTTCTTCTTTCTCTTCTCCATGTAAGATCACACAAAAGGGTACATATATAGCATCTTCTGGTAAGTTATTAACTGAACATGCTTCTTGAATATGTGTGTTTTTGTATAACTCATTCTTAATTTCCCTCTTATATATAAATAGTACTGCCTAACTGTTTCTGCCTATGACTAAAGCAAATTGATCCACTTAACGTTGAAGAGAATGAAGGTTGTGGTTATTACACTGCTAGTGTTGATGCTTCTGGCAAGCTCTTCTGTGGCTACAGATAGGAAGAAATTCATGACCAAATGGGAGAAGGGAGAACTGAGCAATAAATCTGATGATAATGGTCACCATCAAATCCCTCGAAAGGAGTATGGAAAACCTGGATCTGGCCAACGTACAATCAGTGAGGAGTTTAATCACCATTACATCCCTCGGAAGGATTATGGTACACCTGGTCAGGGAGGAAAATAAATGTTATTTAGTAGACTAAGATGCTTCATGTGGCTGTATATGTGCACGAGTCTTGGAGTGTTTGATGAGTTATGAATGCTAGATATGTGTGTTAGTAAGATATATAATATGTATTTGTTGGAGATCCAATCGACTAGAGATTCAAGTCTTTTATAATATATAAGTGGATGTAAACATTTTATTGAGCTGGTTTTATGATGTTGAATTAAGATTAAAGTCTCATATTTTCATATTTTAGTTTATGAAATTACCAGCGGCAAAAAGTACTTTAGGGGAATCGTATGATGCAAACCATGGTGGTTTCATGTACGTACGTCTTCATTTTGATAATCATGATGAGTTGGTATGTTTGTAACTCTACATTTGTTGCTTCATCATTGCTGGCTCTAATAAGATGAGTTGAATTGATAGTAAATAAAGAAGACGTTGTTTGATCAATTGTGTTTGATTGTCAATCTTCCAACCATTTCTTTCAAATGTTCTTAATCATTTCCAAGATTGTCACTTAACCACAGATCAAAATTTTTAAGGATTGAACCATAAACTTTCAATTGTTAGTTAATATCATATTAATACAGGAAATAATTTTTTTTATACCAAAATAAAGAATGAAATAAATAAGAGACATTTTAGGAATATGAAGCATGGGAGGGATGCAACGTTATGGTTATCTCATGGATCACACACCGCATCTCAACACAAATTGTACAAAGCATCGTTTATATTGATCATGCGAAGTGGGAAGATCTCAAAGAGAAGTTCTAAAAAAACAATCAATTTCGAGTATCTGATCTTTTGCAAGAAATAAATTTTATTAAGTAGAGAAAAAGAAGCATCACAAAATATTATAATGACTCCAAAACCTTGCAGGAAGAATTAGATTCTTTACGGCCATTACCGAACTGTTCTTGTAAATTGAAATGTAGTTGCGATATGATGAAGATCATGGCAGGTTATAGAAATTCAGAGCGCGTTATGAGTTTCTTGAAAGGTTTGGGAGAAGCTTAAAATGCTGTCAAAACACAAATCCTATTAACAGAACATTTGTCGGGTTTAACAAATTTTTCTCTTTCATTCTACAACAAGAAAGACAATTAAGTGAAAGTATAGGAATTGATACAAAGATTTTAGCCAATAGCACTCATCAACAATATCAAAGAACCATTAAAGCCATTGATCGTGGGAAAGGATGGCGCAACTACGAAAAAAGGAAGATGAAAAGGCTATGGAAAGAAGTGTTCATTTCGTCACAAAATGAACCACACCACTGACGAGTATTACTCGAAGCATGGGTTCCCGCCCTGGATGAAATAGAGGGATAACTACAATGCAAGCCCTACTAAAGAAGATGGAGACTATGAGAGCGAGAGAGGAAAACACAAACCCAATGACGTTGTCAATGAGCAAAGCTTTAAAGTTATCAATTATGAACAACTTCAACATCTTCTAGATATGATTCAAAATTAAAAGGAAAAGAAAAGGTTGTTAACAACACCATAGGAGACTCCTCGACAGCAGACAACAACATAGGTAAAAAACGTATGAGTTACTGGATTCTTGATACCGGAGCCACAAATCACGTGGTTTGTTCCATCTCTGCTTTCAAAAATTACTACAAAATAAAACTAGTAAGGGTTAAGCTCCCTAACAATCAAAATGTCACTTCACCTTTTGCTGGAACTATTTTTTTAACCAAAGATATTATTTTGCATGACGTTTTGTATATATCTGAATTCATGCTAAACATAATATCTGTGCAAAGAAAATGAAATCTTTGAAGTGTCAAATTGTTTTTACACATGATGTTTGTCAGATACAGGAGAAACTTACCTTGAAGACGATTGGTCAAGCTGAAATCGAGGATGGGCTTTATCACATGTATGCATATAAAAAAGATAGCCTTATTTACTCCATGCTTAATGAAGTTGTTTTCAAAACTGCTGAAAAACATGATATTTGACATTGTAGGATGGGTCATCCTTCGAATAAGGTCTTAAAACATTTAACCAAAATTCACAGTGATATACATTTCAATCATGAAAATGTTTGCTCTCCCTGTCATCTTGCAAAGCAACATAAATTGCCTTTCCAACATAGCAAAAATTTTAGTAAATATATATCTTGTTAATTCTAAATTAAAAAAAAAGTTACAGTGTACTTGAAATCAAAACCAAATTAGCCGTAAAAACATTCGTTTTGTCTTTGTACCTTTATTTGTTCAATCTAAATGAGGAAAATTCCCCTATTCATTATTCTGTCAAAATTGATCATGATGCTAGTTTTGTTAATTTCATTATGTTTCAAGGTTAAGTACTCCATTACTCTCAAGAAAACCATTCAATTGAAATTAAAAATATTATTAGTCTTCCAGTCTTGATTAAGAGCTTTCACGCTATAATCCAAACCAGAAATCGGACCAAATAAACTTAAACATGAAAAAGGAATGAAAAAACAATTTTTTTATTAAATTGAGTTGATCTTAGATATAATTTTAAAGCCAATCAATACAAATAAATCTTGTAAACATGCTGAAATTTCATTTATAATAATACTTAACATGTATAAAGATATCACATTATAATACTTGTTCTCACTTCAAGTTTGTTGTGATAATATTGTTTGAGTTAATCATTACATTTGACATATTTGTCCGCTTTAGAGTTAAACAATTTATTACGATTTTATCTTTAAAAACGTCTCAAACAATTAAACGAGAAATGTATATTTAAATTATCCTTGGTCTCAACTCTTAAAGTAATGTCAGACTATAAAGAGTACCAAAACAAGCCCGAAATAAAAAATAAAAGGAGAACAAGAGCTCATCTTTAAAATTACTTTTTCATTTTCCTAGTTAAGAGAACAAGAGTTCGTCTTTGAAGTCATTTTTCTATTCTCGTAAATAATGTCAATAATTCAACTTTAAGTTCGTTGAAATAACATCGTTGGGATCAATTATCAAATTCAAAATATTATCTATTTTGAAACTCAAAACTCCATAACAATTTACTCTTAAAAAAATTTTCAGAGGATTAAAGAAAAAAAAATATTTAAATTACCATTCTCATCAACTTCTAAGTCATGTTTAAGTACTAAAACAATAATAATTTTATTTTCTTTACAATTTCATGTCGAATATGTATTTTAGTATTTTATAATATATTTGACTAATATTTAGTATTTATATGTTTCAATTAATATTTTAAATTCACCCTTATGAGTATTTACTTATTTTTTATCAGCAATAACGATTAAATAAATGCAAACCACTTCAGGAGTGGTTCAACCATTATACAAAGAGAACAAAAATCAACAACTAGCTAAGCTTAACAAACTAATCAAATCAAAATGCTACCCGAACTAGAAGCCTAAAAACTGCTTCAAGCGACCAAACTCATACATACCAAAAGGTTCAAACACCAACCGAAAAAGAAAAATGGAATAGATCCAAAGGTGGACCAGTGCCCTTGCTAGCTATGTATGTCCACTTTAGTTTATATGATCCACTCTCTCTTGTTCCCTAGTTTTAGATTGCACGCTTAATATTTTAATACTTAGCACTCACATTTATATATTAATCTAAATATAGGGTAAATCATATCCTTGCTCTGATATTATGTGGCATGATGAAGTTGGGTTAATTCATATGCGATATGTTAAACCTATCAAACGGACTCCAAGTGGAATAACACTTCTAAAATTGTTCAATAGATTATATGTGCATCAAAACAACTAAAAGTCTTAGGGATAATTAACTAAATTTTAATTTGATCTATTTCCGTTCCGTTCTTTTCTTAAATCAAGCAGTTTTTTATTTACAACTTTATTCTATTTCTATTTGAACTTGTTTGAACAATTTTTTTCATAAACACTTTTAAGAAAGAATAATAAAAAATAAAAAATTAATTTTTATAGAAATTAAAATTAATTTATACACAGACAAATTTTTTTTTTAAAACTCCCTTATAGTTTTATGAAAATTTTGTTTTTAACTTGTATATATTAGTTTCACCTTATTACTTTTTTTTTTCAAACAGGGCTTAGAGAAAAATTCTTTAAAACAAACCTTATATTTCATTTCACTTTACTTCTATTCTCAACTAGGCATTTCTCTTCTGGTAACTTCTCCCACTATCAAACAAAGGGTAAATGGCACAAGTAAATTTGAATTATTCAAAGATGTTCATTTTCCTTGCTAATTAAGCATGTTTTTATGCTTTGTTTGGATTGGAGAGTAGAAAGTTGAGGGTGTAAAAAAGTGGAATAGTGGAAGTATGAGGATTTGAGAAGAAAGTGTGAAGAAAGCTAAGTGTGTTTGGATTAAAGTATGTTAGAGTAAATGTGTGATAAAAATTTATTAAAATATGTGAGTGATACTATAGTTATAAAAAATATTTTAAATTATTTTTAATGGTATAAATTGTAAGATTACAAATTTACCAGTATATAAAAAATAGAAAAATAAAATATTAATTAATTTAAAATACATTTTAGTTAATTAAAATAGTTTATATTATATAATTTAATTTGTATTATATTAGGTTATATATATATATATCATAATATTGTTAAATTTTAAACATACACAAAAAAAATTCTTATCCAAATTTTAAATACTCATTTATTTTTTAAAATATATTAACTTTTTCGTAATAATAATAATTATAAAAATCATCATTAATATTAATAAAATTAATATTAATTATTCTTATATGAATAAAATTATATATATAAAGGTTGTTTGCTTTTTTTTTTTCTGCATGAACAATACATAAATGGATCCAAACATACTGTAAAAAAAACATGAAAAACAATACCTGTTACATAAGCAACACTTAAGACATAACAAGAATTCCTAATCCTCTGAGCACCGCTGCCCTCATGTTATGATGTTCTTTTAAATTTTGTTTTAATTTAAAAACTAATAATTAATATAGATATTTCATTTTATAACAGAACAATAATGACATGTGGTATGATGAATGAATAATTTGATAAAAAAATTAACACATGTAAAAAAAAACAATAAATATAAATTCTGTATTACTAAAAAAAATTATTAAATAAAAATAAAATATAATTCATTGTTACAATAATTAAATTGAAAATATTAAAAGTTAAAGAAATTATTATTTTTTATTATTAATAAATAAATTTTAAATTGATATCTAATTAATTATTAAATTTTAACTAATTAGATATTAATTTAAAAATTATTTATCTACAATAAAAATTAATATTTTTTAACTTTTAAAATAATCTTTAATTTAATTATTATAACAATTAATTATTTTTATTTTAAAATAATTTGTATATAGTGATGATATGATGATATTCTTATTCGCAAAAATAGCATGTGTGAAGAAGTAAAAGCTTTAAACCTAGACAATATTTTTAGATGGTGAATTAAAAATCCCAATATCATGTAGAACTCTTATGCAGAACTCTAGCATCGTCATTAATCTTTTGCAATACAATCCAGAATATCATCATACTCAAATTTCAATAAGGGCAACTTGCAGTTTACAAGAACATGATTTCATTACTTACCTATTAAGGTTTTTCTCATTGCATATAAATAAACATAGAAACTTTATCATACACACCCTGAATAGTGTGTCCACAAAAGGTGAAACAGAAAAAAGAAAATAGTAAGGAATGGGTACAGGAGAAGAATTTATTTGTATAAATATTGCTGCTGTTCTTTTCTCTCTTCTTTTCATAAGTAGCCCAAATCACATAAGTTAAATATTACAGAAATGTGCATGCAGGAATACTTGACCTTCCTGCTCTTCACTATCTTTGCAAGTTTAATATTGACCACTGCTTGCCAATGTTGTAAGGTTAGCCACCCAATCTCAGTTCACACAATTTCCCCAACACAAAAGCAAAAATTTGAAGGTAAAAAACAGCTTACACCATAACCCCACCTCTCCCTTTCCTCACCAAGCAAATGTATACAAAACTCCTTTTTTGCCTCATTCACGGCACGTTACTTAGCTACCAAAGGGTCCCCATTCCCTTGACCCATTCTTATTCCTTCCCTCGTGACAAATATCTAACTAGCCCACAAAGTCATGGATCATGTGCCCTCCAAACTGACGCCTAAGATCCTCCTCTTGCTGCAGTTGTTGCTGTTGTACACCTTCAACACTATGCCTAAGACCCAAAGTGAGTGACACAGATCCAAGACCACCAGCCTCAAGTCCACCTCTTCTGTACGGCATAAACCCCATCACTGTCCCATCCATATTTGGTGTGGTAGCAATCTGGCATTCCAGTTTTGACCTCTTCTCTTGACTCCATTGGACTTCATTCATTCCAATGTGTTCCTCGTTTCCTGCTGAGGATGATGACCCCATTTCCAAGCACTGAAATTGATTGTCATGGATTGCATGTGATGATGCCTGCGTGCCTAACCTGCTCACAGGTTGGTGATCTGATTTGGGCTGGTTGCTACCTTCAGATGCAGAAGCTACCTGGTCATTTTTATTAGAGGCTTGGCGGGGTTCTGCTGCACCCTTTGTTTCGAGCATGTGTATTTCCTCAACCATTGGCTTCCACACACGCACTCGAGCATTTATGAACCAATTTGACACCTACGTTGCAGTTACACTGTTATTCCAAGCTTCTAAAAGTAAAAATATATATCAGCTAGCTAGCAATTACGTTTCAGTTACATTGTTATTCAAATTACCAATTACACTGTTATTCCAAGTTTCTGGAAGTAAAAGTACATATAAGCTAGCTTGCAAAGGATACCTAATTGTACAAAAATGAAGCCATAATGGTAATGAATTGATTTTAACTAGAAGAAAAATTCAATTCTTTTACCCTCTTAAATAAACAATGCAATTTGTCTTTTCCACAGATTACATCCCTTAATGGATTGTGTAGAAGGCCATAAAAAGCATGTTTGAACACCAACTCCAACCATGCAAACTGACATTTACACATTCCAAAGCTTTAAATGTAGGAAGCATAAATTTCAGTCTTTTCATGTTACAAGTGGGTGGGGTTTAGATCGTTTACACTACAAATATGGGAAACTCCTATAAACCAAAACAACAAAAGAAAACACTTTTCACAACTATCCCTAAGGTGTGGATATTATTACATGGTGAAGGACAGATGATCCTGACTAGTCCTTACATGATAATTTACTAAATCTCTTAGATTAAAATGTGTGACTACATGCAAATTTGTACGAAACAAATCTCTGGTCCAGACCATGTACTAATATCTCCGTAAGGTGAGGTTCAGATAGCACTTTATTTCTCAAATTCCCTTTATATGTATACCCTTTTTTTTATCAGCAAAAATGATTGAATAACAGGAACCACTTAAGGGTGGTTCAACCCTTATATGCATACCCATATTAAAATCTTCAAAAATAGCATTGTTTAAATTTGTTTTCACTACTGTCAGAGAAGTAAATAAATGAGAAAACAAATGTTCACTTTAACATATTGCTTCAAAACAAAAAATTGAAAAAAAGAAGCAAAATGAAACGTGATGCACTAAAAACGTATGTGTCGGCCTAAAAGCCTGAGAATGAAAAACACAAAGAACAAGTTTCCTCACTAATTTAATTAAAACTTGGAATTTGAATTAGCAAATATTTGACTATGTTTGGCCCACTGATAGGACCCACTAAGAAGCCACCAAAAGAGCATGTCAAAGACACAAATTAAATCAAGCAAATAGCTCAAGGACTATATAGACACAATAATGAATTCAAAAGTAGTAGACCCCCACCTGGTTTCTTGAAAGACCTGTTTGGGTAGCCAACATGTGTTTATCAGTGTCCGTAGGGTACCTGAAATGAAATTGAACAGCAAAATGAAAATCATAATTCAATCTCACTTTCCTTCTTCTGAGCAAACAGAAAAATCCATAGTTTCATACACAGAGAGAAGACATACGGATGAAGAAAATGCTCAAATAGCCAAGCTTTAAGAATTGCCACTGATCGTTCTGGTAAGCCTCTCTGGGGCCTCCATACGTGTTGTTGGGGCTCAAGAAAGTTTATGTTAGCCCCCAGAGATTTGTGTTTCTGAAAACTTTGATCTATGCACCTTAGCCTTGCCATATTATTGTCAAATTTACCACCATTACTTGTGGTTGGCAATGAAAAGTCCTCTCCCAAGACTTCACATGTAAGCTTCAGTTGATCTGAGATAGCATTTTTTAAACATCTGAAGTGTTTGGATACTGACTTAAGAGCCAAGGAGACATACGGAGTAGCCGAACTAAGACCCGCTACTGTCTCGAATGATTGAACAACCATTTGCATTTGTTGATGGTATTGCTTGAATCTCCTAGTAACCTATCATGACTCAGTGCAACAAAATCAACAGCAACTTTAAAAGCATGCCCATATATTTCAACCAGAATGAGTATAAGCCAAAATTATACTATTTTAAACCATAAAACAAACACGCCCCTACTTCATCATTATTGAGCTGTGGCAAGCTTGGTAAAGCAAAGGTGTACAATATATAATAATAAGATATTTTAATATTGTTCTAACAACCACAATTATTTAGGTAAAATTATTAAAAGTGTGTTGAAGTACATGACAAAAAAACTAACCACTAATAACCCACCAATTTGAACAATAGCAACCAGGTAGGATAATCCCTCAGACACTTTGTTTAGAGATTTTGGAATAAACAAAGAACTTTCAGAAAGTGGAATGCACACAGGTGAAACGTTATCAAGCAATCTATTCATGCATAGGCATAGACACCTACATGGATTTATAAGATAGTTTTTGGACAAGAAGCGAATCCCAGACATTTTGAGCAACAAAATTCATTTCCACTATTAGAACACAGTAGTCCAAAACTACATAAATTCCAACAGTAAATTAAGCAATTTATCGTATCCTATATTCCCTCATTAATAGCTAAATCATGATCCTACCAAATGCAGTACAGAAAAAACAGTATGATCAAACCTGTTTGAGTACATTAAGACTTGCGTTGATAGAATTTCTGAATATTTATTTCAAAAGTAACTAGAAAAGCTTGTATGTAGGATACATCAACATCTAAGTGAGTACACTGCAGTGTGCAGGTGAACATATGCACGTGAGTGAAGAATATATTTCAAAGCTTTTATGTAAGCAACAATTATTACTTAGTATGCATGAAACGCAATTATTTTGTAGAGAACATAGTTGAAACTTTTACTTGCTAAGCAACAATTATTTATGTATGAAACGCTATTATTTTGTGGAGAAAGAAAGTATTAGCAAGCATGGAAACAGAGGTTTGGATGTTCTCTAATAATCTTCAAAAAAATATAAAATGAACAAAGAAAAGCCAGAAAAAATTCAATGAGAGAGCTCTCCTGTCATGTTCATATTTCTTCACATTATTTTAAATATTTAAATAATTAACTACTTAATACATTAAAAAGCAATTATAAAGAACCTATTTATCAATTTAGTTCATTATTAATTGGATAAGGTGTTTACCAAGACTTTTATATGGTGTGACTGCACATTGTCACAGATACGCTGAGATAGAGTCCATATTAACAAAGAATAAAATGACAAGATAAAAAAAAAATTGTACCGAAGAAGGGATAATAAAATAAGGTAAAGAACATTAAACATTAGAAATGACACAAGGAAATATATTGACAGAATTTTTTTGTAAAAATAAGAAATTAAAGAAAGGACCAGTATATCATTAAAGAAGAATGAGCTCCTCTTAATTAGCTTGTCAAAATAAAATATTTAATGAGCAAATGCCCCCACCCAACAGTGAAAAATGAAAATCAAAGCAAAAGAATTAGAGCCACAATAACTACACGACACGAAACAAACAAAAAATAGACCTGGCAAACACTCTTCATGGAAGCAAAGTAACAGCATTACCATAAACTCAAATTGTAAAGAACAATAGCCTAGCCTTATTACCCACAGACCAGGTTGTAATAATATTTGGCATAAACAAAACTATTCAAACCAATAAGAAAACGCTAAAAAATCCATATAAAATTAGAAACACATTCAAATTAAATAACTGACCAATTCGACACAACAACACAAATATGCATATTTTCGTTTTTCCCCACACTCTGAGGACGTAAATCCTTGTTGTAAATACTTTGGCAAGCTAACTTTTCATGAGCTTTGCATCCACAATAACCGACACCAAATGACCTCATGTTGCACAGGAAAGTTTTAAAGCATTTGGCCTTTTTTTCATGTTACAAAACAGTAAAAACCTCTGACAGACATTAGCCATACAAACATACCAAAAACACACAAGACAAAAAAGTAAGAAACACAAATAAGCCAGAAGGGTTACTATTACACTACATGAGCAGTGAAAAAACCAACCTCATCTTGCATGTACAGTAGTTTTGCCTTGTTCTTTTGGCACTCTGGCCGAGAAGAAAGACAAAAGCTACTCGTGGCTCCGCCATCAGCGCTATTTGTATTATCATTTTCATTTGAACTATACAACACAGAGGATGAAACACCCAAATTGCCACCACCTTTTGCAGCACCTTCACTTTCATCAACATTAAGAGCATCACCAGCAGCTGCAGCTGCTGAAATAGAAGCAGCACTGACATCTCGAGAGACCCACTCTGGAACGTCACAACCCCCTCCTCTCGCAGACTTTGAACCATATTGACAGCACCACTCATCTAACAGCTGTTGACACGGCTTCAAGAATCTTGAACTCTTCAAAATCGTGGCGTACCCGGTGAAAGGACCGAGGGGGCCAACATTTCGATAAACAGTGTTGTTTGAAAGCACGTTCAGCTTCATGGAGCACTTCACTGACTTTGAATATTGTGTAGGGTCATCTGATGCAGACCCTTCTTCAAAACAAGGCTTGGATTGTGAGTTTGATGAAAGTGACAGTGACAAACCCTGATGAGGATTTATGTCTTGTTCATTATTCTTTTTGAAACCCATTCCGCTACTATTCGCCCATAAATTAGCCCCCCCAAAACGTAACTCGCTGTTTGCTTGATAATGAAGCACAGGCTCAGCATGGTTCCCTCCCCAAACGCCATAAGCCATGTCCTGCAAAGCATTATGGTAAAGAGGAGGTGAAGAAGACGAAGGGGGGTAATGCATTTCACCTAACTGCTTCTGAATTTCTCTATTGGCCATTTCACCAGAAGCATTGTTATTAAGGTCAGAAGAGAAGAAGGTGTTGTTGGTGTTGGTATTGCTTTCGTTATAATTCACCATCCAATTAGAACCCAAGTGGCGTGGTCCACATTGTTGGTCCTTAGGGGATGATGAATGAGGAAAGGACGTGGAACCATACTGAGCCATCATCAACTCTTGACACTCCAACGGGTTTCTGGGATTAGATAAAGGATTCGAAGCAGTGGAAAAAGTTATCATATCCGATGAATAAAGGGCCTCGTCGAGCATGTTTCCGTTTCGAACATTTCTCACTTGAAGAATATCCAAGTTGAAACCTGGGTGTAACGATAACTGTTCTAGGTTGCTAGGGAACTCCTGCAAATGTTGGGAACTGTTTTGGATCCTCAATTTGTCCCGCCGAAGTTGTTGGGCAACATGCAATTCAGGCCTTAAGCTGCTCATTCCAATCTTCTAACCCAACCACTCTCTAACTCCGAACAAAGCCTAAAGGATCACCAAAGAAACCCTTTCACAAACGCATTAGAGAGAGAAAAACAACCATTCAAAAACAAACACATACATCATAACTTCAATAGTAGTAATAAAATAAACTAACAGTACTTATCTACATAATTTCAACGAAAAAATAATTAAATTGAGAACGGTAATTACACTACAGACAAAATAGGTACAAAGTTCAAACTGCAGTAAATAAAGTTCAGACGAAAAAAACAAGAATTTGACATGAGAATGAAAGTATTCATAAAAAAGCCAGATAAACATAGAGCTTCTTGTGCTTCGAGAATAGATAGAGTTGATTGATTTATTATTCTGTATGGTGAAATTAATAAGGCAACTTGCGTTCCTTCTCTTTCTCACTCGTTTCTATTTGTACTATATTTAGCAATAAGCAAAAAATACAAAGACCAGGAGAGATACATAAGCTAACTTGCCCTCCTTACCTGCTCTCGTGTGACACTATTTCAACTACCAAACGAACAGTATAACATTCTCCTAATCTATATGTCGGTAAGATTGAAGATGAAGAACTCACTCACATAACTCGCAGAAAACAGGCACAAGTTAAAGCTCTCACGGGATACGTAAGAGCACAACAACAAATGAAACCCTAACTTTTGATCCACCCTCCAACTCCAACGGATCTAGAGGAGGTTTCCAAGTTCAACCACCACCAACTCACCCACGCTTCCTTAAAAAAACTAACAAGAAAGAACCACCTTGAGAGTGGTGCATACGCTGAAATTAACAAAGAACAAGAAACACAACACCACATTCAATTTACGGGGGAAAGACAAAAATTACTTACAAAAACAATACTAAAAAAGAAGTAGAAGTTTGTGATATAGTATAGTGGTGAAGGAAGTAGCATAGTGGGTAGTTTATAATACCTTAGGTGCGATCGAAAAGAAGTGTTGATGAGATTTGGTGGGAAGTGGAAGTGTGAAGATTCCGGTTGGGGAAGTGTTGTTGTTGTTGGTATGAATGAAAGTGAAGTGAGAAGGGTGAAGTTAAGCAGTGCTACAATGATTGCAAAAGCGATTATCAGCCGTTACTTTTAACGTCTAAATTAACATAAAGTTACGTGTTTTTTTTATTTTTTATTTTTTATTCTTATAAAATATTTATTTATTTTTAATTTTGTTTTTACTTTTTAGGTTTGAAAGTTGAGAGAGTGAGAATATGTGTGAAGCTGGGTGAGGCTCCAACATCTGTGGTCCCTCCTCCCTCTACTTTCCACAGCTTCTTGCCATCTTTTTATTTCTTCGTATTTCTGAGTCTGTCATTGTCTCCTCCACCCTTCTCTGCATCATCCTAAACCTGAAATTTTGAGGCAAGAACATGAAACATGTATGTATCTTGGCAATAAAATAACAGTTTCAATCATGTAATAATGGTGTTGTAATTATCATCCAAAGCTTTAACCTCACTTTTTGGGATAAAAGTAAGTTATGCAATAATAATAAATCCTAAAAAGGAGAGAGAAGTTCTCTCCATAATCATCTAAAGTTCCTTGAACTGAACATACTAACACATATTCAAACCTTGTCTCAACAAGCTCCACACTTTAACCAAGAAGCTGTAATTGAAGAACTTCTTTTCATGAAAACTAAAATCCATCTAAAACACTCAACACTAACCTTTTATCTCTCCCACCTAGCGTGGGGCAAACATTTTCAAACCCAGAGAAAAAATCTACACGCATGCTCCAAAACAAGAAAGTCAATCCACCCTGTATATTTTTCAAAGATTATTTTTTTTCTTTTTCAAAACTTGTGCAGAAAATGAATGACCATTTATAGAAATAAATAAATCCAATCATATAGGCCAGTGTATGTTTCCATATATAGCCACTTGAACGATATCATTAATTAATATAGTGTTAAATATGTACTACTATTTAATATAAATTTAAATATATTTTTCATGCCTTATTTTTACATGGTTTTTGTCAAATTTAAATTTCATACATATTCATAATAAAAAAGTTATCAAAATATATTTATGTTGAGATATAATTATGTAAATGTTATACAATTATAATATAATTGGTATTGAATATTTGTTTGTTATATAAAAAAGAAAAATATATAGTCAAAATCTATTTTAATAATTTTTTTATTAAAATGTGAATTAAAAAAATCAATTTTATATATGAAAAATATATTTAACTCTTTAATATATTAAATTATCTAATATGGATAAGTATAAATGTAAATTAATATTTACGAAGTTAATTAAAACAAAAGTTATCAAATATATGAATACATTACAAAATATTTATAAATTATAATAATATACAAAACTTTGCATATTCTCTGTGTGTGACTCAAAACATGAGGTTCTGAAAAGCTTACATTTTGTTTCACAAGAAATTGGCATTTTGCGATTCTAATTCGGGGGTGCAAACGTAACTTTTTAGGTAAAAGTAAAATATGATTACTTTTGTAGTAACTTCTATTTCTATTCCAACAATAATCGTTTTTCAAATTATTTTTTATTAAATAAAAAACAGAAGCATAAGTTTATAAAAATAAGATAACTTAAAATGAAATATATACATATATATATATACTACACTTAATTTTGTTTTGTTAAATAGAAAATTAATAAACTCTTATCTTGGTTTCTAAAATAAAGATGATGATGATGATGGTCCTATATATATTCATGATTAAAACCTCTCTGGAGAAACTAGAAAAAGCTATAAATATTAGACTAGTAACATTTTTTTTTCTTATATGTTTTACCTTCATCTAAATATCTGAGGTTGAAAAGCACATATTATTATGAGAGTAGCCTTTCAAGCACTACAGTGTTCAGGAGGCTATTACATCAATCAACTTCTACAAGATTTGTAGCTTTGTACTGTATTCAACACTCTCAAACGCAGTTCATCACTCCTATTCTATTCTTCATGTTTCAAAATACAACTTGTTTCACTGTATCAGCAAGTTATATCAAACATGCTCTCACTCTACTGATACATCTTTTTCTTTCATTTATGTCCTATTTGATGCAGATACTGAAACTGATATGTAAGAAAATAGAGTAGAATTAAATATATTGAGTTCAAAAACAGTGTAAGATAAGATCATCACAGGTAGAGATATATGTTCCATATGGACACAGTAAAACAGACTCTTGATTTAATCATTGTCAGTAACAGTGTTTAACTCAGAAGTTTTTTTCTTTTCTTTTCTTTTTAACTGATAAAAGTTAGAAGTATTCTGGCAAGTCCTGGCCATTCATTTTTCGTAAACAAACAAACGTTGTCTCGTCTCTCGTGTTCTGTCAGTGTCTTTTGATTCTGTCACCGTGGGCTCTTTCTTCGTCCTCATACTTCACCAAAATACGAAGTTCTCTTTATGGAAAATGGAACAAGTTATGTAGGAAAAACAGCAAGCAAACTGAACATTTTTTCAGCCTGTTTACTGATATATAATTTTATTATTATTTTAAGAAGTAAAACAATGATAGTATTATTGACAATAAATACAAAATTTTGCTATAATCACATTAAAATCCCAAAACTTAACTATATTTTTAAAGATGGTTTTTGTAATGATGATAATAACAATAATTTAGTCGTTTACAGAGATGGATTGGTGTAAGAAAAAGTGAAAAAAGATAAGAGAAAAAATGGTAAATATAATAATATATATGATAAAAAATAAAGGAAAATTAGGCATGAATCATACTATATTAATTATATTTGTTTTAAATTCAAACCATATTAATTATAATCAGTTTCATAGTCAAATTTATTTTAGTTCAACCTTAACCAAGACAAGGATTTGATAAACTTTTTTTAAAAAAATTAGATTATACGCTTAAAATTTTAATACTTTAATTTATTTTTATTTTTCATTTTAACTCGTTTTACTAAATCTCTTGATTATTTTTATTTGATGGTAAAAAAAAAATCTCTTGATTTAATCACTTTTATGCAATTTTGTAATTATATTTTAGATTAAAAATTAATGGAATACAGATGCTTTCATCGATTTAGTTCAATGATTGTAGTTTTTTACTTTTTATACACTTGTGCTAATTTGTAACGAAAATATTTTAATTAAAGTACTCGTTGTTTCTTTTCGTTAAATAAAGAATAAAAAGAACATAAAATTAACACATAAAATACAATGATTAATAATATTTACTTGCATTTTCTGTTCTTCTTTCAATCTTCGAATTGTTAAATCTCACGTATTTGCTACCCAATTTTAAACAAAGATATTTGAATAATGGTTAAAGTTTTGAATGAAAGTGTTAAAATTTTAAATAACTTGTATTATTCTTCAAATAGTAAAAACAATCGAATAAGAGGTAAACTGATATATATAGAGAGGGATTCAATTAGACTTAAAAAAAATCCAATATATCGATTAAAAAAATCAATTTAAATTTATAAAAATAAAAAATAATATGTTTACCCTTTTCAATCAAAATAATTCAATTTAAATATTTTTATCCATTTCCATTTTATTTCCACTATTTATAATTTACGTTCTCACTTTCTTTGTCTCATTCAAACAAAGTGAAAGCTATAATTGCAAGAAAAATAGATTATTAAATAAAAAAACTATTTAGATGTTAAAGAATATTTTTACTTTAGTTAATATCAAAATAATTTTTTTTTAAAATAATAAATAAATGTTAAAATGTAATTTTTTTAACATAACCTGTTTACCTTAATCATAAATGAATATAATTATTGGTCTTAAAATAAATATGGAAGCTAAGGAAAGTTTGTGAAGATTGGAGAATGGGATTTAAAATGATTTGTTTGCAATAGTAACTACAGTGGTTTGTGTTATTGCAGAAGATGAAAATGATGAATTATGCAGTGTCAGTAACAAATCCCAAGGTTTAGATAAGAGTAATAAGTGAGTGATTTGATGATTGAACTTACAAATCCACAAATACAGCTGACATAATATTGAATCCAGCCACTAATAATGATTGCGGTAACCGCAATGGGAACGGAGTTAAGAATGTGACCGGCTTTTCAGTTTATCGGTAAATGGAGATATGATCACTGCCGTTAAGCAAAAGATCTGATCTGGTGCAGGAGGTGTATGGTTGGAACCCAAAACAAAAGCAGAACAAAATAATAATTAAAAGTGTAATTAATGAGTCTGACAGAGAGAGAGAGACAGAGAGGGTATAATCCTCAGTTGACGTAAGCTTCAGATCAGATGCCTCTTATGTTGAACTCTGTTAGTAAGCATTTCTTTTTCTTCTTTTTCTCTTCTCAGCTCACAAATTCACACCTATTATGTATATATCTGCACATATGCAGCACCCTGACATGCAACCCTCTCTACATTATACAGTCTTTTTTTAACAATTAGAGTTATTTGCTTTTATAAAGTTAAATCTTATAATTAGAAATTATTTTTATACAATACTCACCTAATTTCCTCTACGGATTGAACAACCAATTTGTTCCGTTACGATTTTGTTTTTTTTTAAATCTCTCTTATGTTTTGTTTGAATCCAAAAATGAATTTAAAAAAAAATAGTTTAAATTAAAGTAAATGAAATAAAAAGTGAAAATTGTGATTCTCATTATATCTATAATAAATAAATATTTATTTATTTATTTTAATTGTTTTACATATAAAATTTGTAACTCTCATGATAACAATTATCATTGTCTATTTCTATATGTTATTTGTTGATCAGCAGTCTTGAAATGATTATGTTGCTTAGGTTTTTAATTTATTTTCTTCATACATAATATAGTCAAACTTTTTTTATTATGAATATTTTTTAATGTTCATCTCTTTTGAAAATAGTGATGTTTGAAATGATACACTTTCGGTACAGGAACATGATTAAAAGAGTATATACGAGAAAAAAAATTGACAAATCATAACTTAGATACTATTGATTCAGATTCACATATACCCACTTATAATAGAAGTTTAAGTAATTATCAGGTACAAAGGTCTACTCTTTTTTTTTCAATGTTATAAATCATCTGTTTTTTAATAACTGTTTTTTATTTGAATTTGGAAGGTAATATAGTTGGTCGGATCATACTCTGCTTTTGCTACAAAATTGTAATAAATATAATGTTTTATCAAAATCTTTTATTCTTATTATTGTGTTTGGACAATAATACTATACTTCCTTTTTTTTATAAGACTTAACGTACAACGTTAATTGAAATATGTTGACATTATAACACAATATTGCTCAATTCTCAATTTATGTCAACTAAAATAAGAAAAATATGTCAACTAAAATAAGAAAAATATGTTATTCAACTTCTATTGTTTGTTGTTTGACATGCTTTGTCATTTAGATTGCCTTTTTCCCTTATTTATAGTTAATTATGATATTTTTTTTCAAAAACTTTATGTAATAGTTATTGAATTAAAATAGTTAATCCGTTATTAATTTTCAATTTGTTCATTAAATAATATAATGAACTTTAAAGTAAAAATGGAAACTATATGACTATATTTTTATTTTAGTTTTTTACTTTCTTTCTACAATAGTTTAAATTTTATGTGAATTATTATTGTTTCATCTAATCTTTTCTTTTTTTTTATTTATTGTTGCATCTAATTTTTAATTTTATTTTTTATTTATTGCAGATGTACTTATAAGAATGATGTGGATTGCGTAATCTATTTAATTTTTTAATATTATAATTATTAAAAAAATAACTATTATTAAATTATACATAATTATTATATATGTAACTATTATACGTTATTGTATGATATTGTAAACAATTATATGTAATTAATTTAATTATAATAGAATTTCATGATTAATGGATCTTACATAATTAGCTTATAATTTATATAGAGTTATGAAAACACACACAAAAGAATAAAAACATATTCATTAAAAAAAGTTAAAATTATCCTTAATTTTATTTGTATCAAATATTTAATAATATTGTTAATAAAAATAATAAAAATAAATATAAAAATTTATTATATAATAATATTATTATTAATTATAAAAAATATAAATTAATTTTTTATTTTTTATTATTCAAATATTTTTAAAAGTAAGGATAAATTTGTAAATTTACATTTTACACATTTTAAAAAATTAAATTTTTTTACACCATCATTCCATCACTCAAAAACTTCAATAAACTTTCCTCACAAATCTACTCTAACATATCTCAATCCAAACAACCTCACTTTCTTCTCAAATCATTACAAATCCACTCCTTCAACTTTTCTTTCTAATCCAAACACACCTTTGGAGATTGTGTCATGTACTAATATCAAAAAACATTTTTTTTTCTAGTATAGCAATACCTACAACCACCAAGGCCTCGTAAATAAAACTCATGTTTCTCACTCTCATCAGAGCCCATTGTAAGGGTTTAGAAAATAACCTTAGAGTAAAAGTGGTATATTTTAAATGATACCTGAATATTTTATAATTAAAATGAAAATGACATATAAATAGAAAATTCAATTATTCAGGTTTCATTTTAAAAGAATCACCATCTCTCTAAAAGTTTCATTTTTCCTTTCTCTCCCTTCTCTCTAAGATTATGATCTCCTCGCTTCAGTTTGGCGATCGAACATTGGACTCCTGACAGTGAATCCTATAAGATTGCCCGATCAGAATCTCTTATAGAGTAAGTTCAGTTTTGTTCCTCTTTTTCCTTTTCTCTCCCTTCTCTCTAAGATTCTGATCTCCTTGCTTATCAGGTTGGCGATTGGAGTCTGTCATTGGACTCCTGGCAGTGAATCCTATAAGATTGCCCGATCAGAACCTCTGATAGAGTAAGTTCAATTTTTACCCTTCTTTGAGTCAAATTTTGAACTTGTAGGTCTATCTCAATCTAAGTGTATGCATGTGCCTCTTTTAGTTTTAGGATTAGTCTTTGGTAGATTAGAGTCTTAGAGATATAGTTAGATTTTTTATCAAGACTCTCTGGTGCAGGTTAAGCTACTTTTGAAGATTTTGGTAGAGTTGGAGCTCTTCGTGAGCATATGCTTAAGTAAAGGTAAGGGAAACTAGTTTAAAATCTTCAATAGAACCCTAGGTTAGAAGATTTGAATGTGAGTGTGACGGGGTCACCAATTCCAGATTTTGTTGCAAGATTTCTTGTTCTGAGTAGATTGTAGTTTGATTGAAATTGAAAGTGTTGTGACTGAGAATTGGTTGTTTGATTTAAATGGTTTTGGAATTAGAAATCATATATATGTATAAATGGACATAATAACTCAATGATTCAATGAGAGTGATTGTATCATGTTGAACAGGAACTGTCAATGTAATTTGTAGATTTATAATTTATGAATTGAATGAGATATTGATTTATAATCTAATAGGTATATTAAGTTATGCAAAAAATTTCTGCATATTTCGCTCAAGCTAGCAGTGCTAGCTCAAGCTAAAAATTATGGGTGCTCTCTAGAGGATTTTAGTCCAAGCTAGAGAATTTTAGCCCAAGCTAAAAATTCTGGGTGCTCTCTTGGAGGATTTTAGCTCAAGCTAGCGAATTTTAGCTCAAGCTAAAATTATGGGTGCTCTCTGGTGGATTTTAGCTCAAGCTAGCGAATTCTAGCTCAAGTTAAAGTAAAATAAAAAAAGATTAAAAAAAATAAAAAAAATAAAATAAAAATATTAAACTAATTTTTATTTGCTTTTACAAGATTGATTTATTTATTTCTATATAGTTTTTCCTATAAAGTATGTAAACTTATATTTCATGTATAGTTAATTGAAAATCTCTTTAATTAGACATTTATATGATTAGTCAATGAATTGTTGTGTATTTTGGAAATTATAAACATTGGTATGATTTGATTGTTTGATGGTGGATATTATGAGGTTCAAAATATGAATTCTAATAGAGACATAGTATTTTCAGGAAAGAAAATACTGTGTTAAGATTGTTTAGGATGTGCATTAACTAGGAATTCGTCTAAAAGGAGATATTCTGACTCTCTTAAGATAATGGAATCATATAGATGAAGTTATTCAGGTGGTGAGAGTCGAAGGAGGTTCATATGAATGGGTAAGTTGTTTGAAAGATAATTAACTTGACCTGTTATATGAATTAACCCTGTCATACTAGGAGAGAGATGATATTGAGATTAATTATGCGCATAGCTGTGTGAATTTCACAGTGATATAGTATGACAGGTGCAGATCTCTGAGTCTAAGTCAACGCACGAGTCTTCCGGAAGTAGAGCCAAGTGTCTATGTGTTATGAGTCAGTAGAAGTCTGATATGTGAAAAGATGAATTATGAAATTTAATAAACACTTGATGATTTGAGAAATTGTATGAGACTTGATGAATTATGTTGATTAATTTGACATGAAATTATATAGAAATTTTTATATAGCTAGGTTACCCTGTTATTTGTTTGTGTTTGTTTCTTTAATTGTGATGATCGTGTTTTACACGGGAGCATATGAGATTACAGGTAATAGAGTTATTAACTCCCTATGAAGAGGGATATCTTTTTGGATACAAATATGATAACCTAATATATGTTTACATGTTAATTAGATATTGCATGCATAATATATTAACAAATATGAAAAAAAAGGATGTTACACCCATCAATTTACAATAATAAATCATGAGGATCCATATTCATATTTATCTATATTTTATAAATGGGAGAGAAAAATTAACTTTCATTATGATGATTTTGAAAATATCTATGTTCAATTTTTTTTCATTAATAAGAAAGATTAAAGAGGAATTCAAATCTCAAAATTTCATCCGGCTACAAATATTTTTTTTAATATTATGATTGGTGATGGTATATAAACTTTGATTATCTTCTTAATATTTTCTGTCAACCACCAAGATAAAACAATCCAACAAATTGCAAGAACCAGTCTATCATTTCAGTAACATATCTACAGTATCCTGTATTAGTACACTCCCATGAAGAAATGCCATATGAACAAGAGGAGGAAGTGTACGACAAATCTGGTAGAAACTATTGCAAATCCCAGAGCTAAAAGAAAGTGAAAGATACAGTGATTAAAAATCTCATATTAATTAAGATAGAATAAAATTAAAAATATACAAATTAATATAAACTTTGTTAGAATTAACTAATAATTGATTATATTATCTTTTTGACATCTTAAAATATATTTGTTAGTATTTATTTTTGCATCTGTGAACAATTTCAGTAACTATTTTCCATGATATCTTTTTTTTTCCTATGCTTCAATATGCCTCCGGAGAAAGCATACATAAAAATGTCTCCTGAAAATGGTGGTGTCTGCCTCTACATACTGTGTAATATTCATGTGAGATGTTTAATCTACACAAAAAATGTGACACATTCTTTTTCTTTCTTTAGACGTCTAAACTAACATTTCTAGAACTTACTATTTACATGATATTAAAATAAAATAAGAAGTTTGTATGTTGGTAAGGTGTGTGATGTAATGATACATTTGTTTTTTTTTTACATCACTCTTAGAATAATTCTTATGTATATACTACTTATTATTGATAAAAATAAAATAAAATAAAAAATTTATGTTATTTAATTTTGGAAATATTAGAAAAACAGTTAATCACAAAACATGTATATCAACTAATGAGAAATTATTCAAAGTTTAATCAATAATATAATTTTTAAAATATATACTTACGATTAAATAAAAAAAATATTTATATAATTCTGAGTTTAATATATTATTTTTAGAAATCCTGTAAAAAATGACCGTGAAAAATGATGAAGCCAAGCACAAAATGAAAATGTAACATAAATATAATCATGTTAATTTAAGCTATGAACCAAAAACAAAAGTAAAAAAACATGAACAATTTGGATAATTGGATTAAATTAAAGTGAGGTCATGGCATGATGTCACTACAGAAACCCTAGCTGGAGAAGATAGGTTCCTGTGCTATAGTTGCGGCAGGTAACACTGTAAAATAAATAAAAGAACGCTTATACAAAGAAAGAGAAATCATATTTTAATAAAATATAATAATTTTAAAATTATATTTATCAAATCACAGTTGAAAAAAATATTTTAATAAAATTAAATATTTTAAAATTATATTTATCTAAATAAAACTACCAAATAAATAAAGGTGTATTCTACTGTACTTATAAGTCTCATTCATCTTCTTAACTTGTGTGGATCTTATAACTAAGCTATCTAGGGTTTTGAAGTATGAAAATGTCTCCTTCTCTGTAAAATAAGTTATATTTAAAAAAGTTTTCCTTTTTACTTGCAAACCTAGTAAGTTATAATTTGTGAAAGATAAATAATTCATATAAAAAAAAACTTGCATTCCAGTTCCACCCTTTGCTTGTGGGTCAGTCTGAATGAGGAAGGGTTGGTGCTCAGTGCATGTCACTGTCAAGCTTTCATTTCTTCATTCTCCTTTTTCTCTCTCTTTCTTCTCTCTTTTGCCACCTTGGTTTTCTTCTATTCACCCCACTGCCACTCTTCAATGGAGGTGATAGCCTGTCCTTTCACCAAGAGTGAATGAACACTCAACCATTTAAGCACTTCCACCTTTTTCCTATGCAAAATCCCACACTCCATAATGTCTTGTCCTTACATGCATTTTTGGCAACCCCAAATTAATAACATCTTCTAACCATATTCCAACCCTCTATATCTCTCTCACCTTATCTTTCTCATAATTTTTTATCCTTTTATTTTCTCGTAAAATCATTTATTCTCCCATTATCATTACTGTTATAATACATTTTTCTATTCTAGTAACTTAACTCCTGAGAAAAAAAAAAAACCACAGCATTCATTTCTTAGATACTGAGAAATATGGCAATCCCCATGATTCATGAATGTATATTTTCTTTAGTAGAGACAATGATGTAAAAGAAATCAAGTTGTTTGAAAGATTAAACGCAAGAAGAAAAAAGTTAAAACGTGAGACTTTTTTATTGGAGTGGAGAGAGATATGGCAAAGATTGGAACACACTTATCACTTTCCTAAAATGATCTCTATCTCTTGCTATAGTTCTCTGATTTTGCCGTTTCTTCATGATTGGAGGCAAACACAATTGATTTTGTACACTATGTAACATACTGTTTGAAGTTTTATCCATCAAATCAGATGTGGGATGAAAGTTTTGTAACTGTTGCATTAGTGGCTAATTTGCTTTTACTATTTTGAACAGAAGTTTTGAAAGAGAAAAGTGAAAAATGAGGTATATTCATGCACATGTGTAGTCAAGAAGAGAGAAAGAAAAGGGTGAGGGATGAGATTCTGATGTAGTAGTACAGCTAGCTAGAGAATACAGTCTACTAAATATATGCACTATAAGGTGTGAGAGATGTGAGAATATAGAGAAGAAAAAAAAATTCTTTCACAAAGAGGTACATTGGATGATTTATCAGTCACATTGACCATTCATTTGCTTAATGACATGAAAGCATATAAAGAAGTGGGGTCCCTTATGGACGGAACATGTTCTGTTTAATTTGATATTTTTGAAGTTGTAAGGTACAGTCACACTTCAATTCACATAATTAAGATGAGGAAGCAATCAATCAAGTGAAAGGAGTTGCGAATCACAATGATGAACCTAATAACCAAAGAGAATTTTGTGTAATGTAGGCATGTTGTTAAAACGCCAGCATCATAGCATGCGTTGTGTAATGTATTGTGCTCCCATTTGCTTTGATGGCCCATCTTCTTCCTCTTCCTCTTGGTGCTTAATTGCTTTACTTTATTCTGCATCCCTTCACAAATCATATCCATCCATGCATCAACACTTTTCCCTATTTACACTTTCTTACTCAATGCTTTTTCATCTTTTCCATCATCATCAACAAAACAAAACTACCCCCTTTTACTACAACCAAGCTT